>NW_019942952.1:36754-42398 GCF_002910315.2 Salvelinus sp. IW2-2015
GCAGTAGATGGTATAGAGTACGGTATATACATATGAGATGAGTACTGTAGGTATGTAAACATAAAGTGGCATAGTTTAAAGTGGCTAGTGGTACATGTATTACATAAGATGGCAAGATGCAGTAGATGATATAGAGTACAGTATATACATATGAGATGGGTAATGTGGGGTATGTAAACATTATATTAAGTGGCATTGTTAAAGTGGCTAGTGGTACATTTTTACATAATTTCATCAATTCCCATTTTTAAAGTGGCTGGAGTTGAGTCAGTATGTTGGCAGCGGCCGCTAAATGTTAGTGGTGGCTGTTTAACAGTCTGATGGCCTTGAGATAGAAGCTGTTTTTCAGTCTCTCGGTCCCCTGCTTTGATGCACCTGTACTGACCTCGCCTTCTGGATGATAGCGGGGTGAACAGGCAGTGGCTTGGTGGTTGTTGTCCTTGATGATCTTTATGGCCTTCCTGTGACATCGGGTGGTGTAGGTGTCCTGGAGGGCAGGTAGTTTGCCCCCGGTGGTGCGTTCTGCAGACCTCTCTACCCTCTGGAGAGCCTTACGGTTGTGGGCGGAGCAGTTGCCGTACCAGGCGGTGATACACCCGACAGGATGCTCTCGATTGTGCATCTGTAGAAGTTTGTGAGTGCTTTTTGTGACAAGCCGAATTTCTTCAGCCTCCTGAGGTTGAAGAGGCGCTGCTGCGCCTTCTTCACAACGCTGTCTGTGTGGGTGGACCAATTCAATTTTTCCGTGATGTGTACACCGAGGAAATTAAAACTTTCCACCTTCTCCACTACTGACCCGTCGATGTGGATAGGGGGGTGCTCCCTCTGCTGTTTCCTGAAGTCCACAATCATCTCCTTTGTTTTGTTGACGTTGAGTGTGAGGTTATTTTCCTGACACCACACTCCGAGGCCCTCACCTCCTCCCTGTAGGCCGTCTCGTCGTTGTTGGTAATCAAGCCTACCACTGTAGTGTCATCCGCAAATGATGATTGAGTTGGAGGCGTGCATGGCCACGCAGTCGTGGGTGAACAGGGATACAGGAGAGGGCTCAAACGCACCCTTGTGGGGCCCCAGTGTTGAGGATCAGCGGGGTGGAGATGTTGTTACCTACCCTCACCACCTGGGGGCGGCCCGTCAGGAAGTCCAGGACCCAGTTGCACAGGGCGGGTCGAGACCCAGGGTCTCGAGTTGATGACGAGTTTGAGGTACTATGGTGTTAAATGCTGAGCTGTAATCGATGAACAGCATTCTCACATGGGTATTCCTCTTGTCCAGATGGGTTAGGGCAGTGTGCAGTGTGGTTGCGATTGCGTCGTCTGTGGACCTATTGGGTCGGTAAGCAAATTGGAGTGGGTCTAGGTGTCCGGTAGGGTGGAGGTGATATGGTCCTTGACTAGTCTCTCAAAGCACTTCATGATGACGGAAGTGAGTGCTACGGGGCGGTAGTCGTTTAGCTCAGTTACCTTAGCTTTCTTGGGAACAGAAGAAAATGGTGGCCCTCTTGAAGCATGTGGAACAGCAGACTGGGATAAGGATTGATGAATATGTCCGAAAACACACCAGCCAGCTGGTCTGCGCATGCTCTGAGGACGCGGCTGGGAATGCCGTCTGGGCCTGCAGCCTTGCGAGGGTTAACACGTTTAAATGTTTTACTCACCTCGGCTGCAGTGAAGGAGAGCCCGCAGGTTTTGGTAGGGGGCCGTGTCAGTGGCACTGTATTGTCCTCAAAGCGGGCAAAAAAGTTGTTTAGCCTGTCTGGAGACAAGACATCCTGGTCCGCGACGGGGCTGGTTTTCTTTTTGTAATCCGTGATTGATGTAGACCCTGCCACATACCTCTTGTGTCTGAGCTGTTGAATTGCGACTCGATTTTGTCTCTGTTACTGGGACTTAGCCTGTTTGATTGCCTTGCGGAGAGAATAGCTACACTGTTTGTATTCGGTCATGCTTCCGGTCACCTTGCCCTGGTTAAAAGCAGTGGTTCGTGCTTTCAGTTTCACGCGAATGCTCCGTCATCCACGGTTTCTGGTTTGGGAATGTTTTAATCGTTGCTGTGGTACGACATCGTCAATGCACTTCCTAATGAACTCGCTCACCGAATCAGCATATTCGTCAATATTGTTGTTGGACGCAATGCGGAACATATTCCAATCCGCGGATCGAAGCAGTCTTGAAGCGTGGATTCAGATTGGTCGGACCAGCGTTGAACAGACCTGAGCGCGGAGCTTGTTGTTTTAGTTTCTGTTTGTAGGCTGGAATCAACAAATGGAGTCGTGGTCAGCTTTTCCGAAAGGGGGGCGGGGGGAGGGCCTTATATGCGTCGCGGAAATTAGTATAACAATGATCTAGGGTTTTCCCAGCCCTGGTAGCACAATCGATATGCTGATAGAATTTAGGGAGTTTGTTTTTAGATTAGCCTTGTTTAAAATCCCCAGCTACGATGAATGCAGCCTCAGGGGTGTGGGTTTCCAGTTTACAAAGAGTCAGATAAAGTTCGTTCAGGGCCATCGATGTGTCTGCTTGGGGGGAATATATACGGCTGTGATTATGATTGAAGAGAATTCCCTTGGTAGATAATGCGGTCGACATTTGATTGTGAGGAGTTCTAGATCAGGTGAACAGAATGACTTGAGTTCCTGTGTGTTGTTATGATGATCACACCACGTCTCGTTAATCATAAGGCATACCCCCCGCCCCTCTTCTTACCAGAAAGATGTTTGTTTCTGTCGGCGCGATGCATGAAGAAACCAGCTGGCTGCACCGACTCCGTTAGCGTCTCTTGAGTTAGCCATGTTTCCGTGAAGCAGAGCACGTTTGCAATCCCTGATGTCTCTCTGGAATGCTAACCGTGCCTGGATTTCATCAACCTTATTGTCAAGAGACTGGACATTGGCGAGTAGTATGCTAGGGAGTGGAGCGCGATGTGCCCGTCTCCGAAGCCTGACCACGAGACCGCCTCGTTTTCCCCTTTTACGGCGTCGCACAGGTCGCCGGCTGGGATCAGATCCATTGTATTGGGTGGAAGGCAAAACACTGGATCCGTTTCGGGAAAGTCATATTCCTGGTAGGAACGATGATGAGTTGACGTTAATCGTATATTCAGTAGTTCCTCCCGACTGTATGTAATGAAACCTAAGATTACCTGGGTAACGATGTAAGAAATAACACATAAAAAAGCAAAATACTGCATATTTTCCAAGGAACGCGAAGCGAGGCGGCCATCCTTTCGGCCGCGCGATGTGAGCTTAGGCCGTTCTCAAAGGAATCTGTTGCTTTTTAAAGGCAGTTGGAGAGCCCATGTGGAGAGCCCATGTGTAGAGCCCATGTGGAGAGCCCATGTGGAGAGCCCATGTGGAGAGCCCATGTGGAGAGCCCATGACTGAATTCTGTAAGAGGACGGAGAGAGAGTTAATGACTTCCTTTTCTTTCGTGCTGACTCCAAGGCTCAGTTAAAGTTATGAAATACTGTATTTCTATTTCTCTGGTGATATGAACTTCACTCTGACCCAGACTGTATCTGTGCTGTGTTGCCCCCCTGCAGGTTTCCTGGAGCAGGGCATCCTGGTCCAGGACAGGGACCGTCTGAAGAAGCGCTACCTCTTCTCCTCACGTTTCCTGTTGGACCTGGCCTCCCTACTGCCCACCGACCTCCTATATCTGTACTTCGGCATTCGCCAGCCGCTGGTGAGGGTCAACCGCTTCCTCCGTATCTCCCGGCTCAACGAAGCCATGGACCGCATGGAGACCCGCACCTCCTACCCCAACACCTTCCGCATCTCCAAGCTTATGCTGTACATCTTCGTGCTCATCCACTGGAACGCCTGCATCTACTTCGCCCTGTCCAGTTACATCGGCTTCGGGGCGGACCGTTGGGTTTACCCAAACATCTCCGACCCCGTGTTCGCCCCCGCGAGGCACCAGTACATCTACTGCTTCTGGTTCTCTGCGCAGATCTTCACCACGGTGGGCGACACGCCACTGCCCGACCGCGAGGAGGAGTACCTGTTTATGATCGCTGACCTGCTGATCGCCGTGCTGGTGTTTGCCTCCGTCGTGGGGAACGTGGGCAACGTCATCACCAACCTCAGGGACCGAGACAACGTCTTCTTCCCCAACCATGAGCTGGTGAGGGGGAGGGGCCAGAGCACTGTTTTCTCCTCTATTTTATAGTCAGGGTCGGGGGAGGTCAGGGGGAGGTCAGGGGGGGGTCGGGGTGGGGTCGGGGGGGGCGTCAGGCAGCCTTAGTGTCTCCTAGCCACTGTGCTTCTGCCTCTACATTGCTTGCTCTTTGGGATCTTAGGCTGGGTATCTGTAAAGCACTTTGTGACAACTACTGATGTAAAAAGGGCTTTATAAAATACATTTGATTGATAGTTCTGTTGCCTTTTCACCTAAAAGAGTTTACCTTGTGTTCTCTGCCCGTGGCAATATACTTTCTGAAGGATCTTGGGATTTGTGACATGCCTGGCTAATCATACTTTATTTCATTCCAGGTCAAAGGTTACCTGCGCAACAGGTACATCAGCAAGGAGTTGCGTAACCGTGTCAACGACTGGTACCAGCACCTGTACATCAACCGTAAGATCACGAGGGAGAACGAGATCCTGCAGCAGCTTCCTGTCCAGCTGCAGACGGAGATCGCTGTGAGCGTACATCTGCCAACGCTCTCCAAGGTCACCATCTTCCAGAACTGTGAGACCAGTCTGCTGGAGGAGCTGGTGCTCAAACTCATCCCACAGGTCAGAGATCAAGGGTTAAATGGACAATCTGCAGTTGCTACATCCATTTTCTGGACTTATAAATTTCAAAAATATATACACCCATTGATTCTTGTAGAATAAAACTTACTCCGTCAGAACCCAAAATGTTCTTTAACTCCTTTGTTTGTAAACAAAGTAAATGTAAACAAACACATTTAGCTGACGCTCTTATACAGAGCGATTAGGGTTAAGTGCCTTGCTCAAGGGCACGTCGACAGATTTCACCTAGTCAGCTCAGAGATTCAAACCAGCTACTTTTCAGTTACTGGCCCAACACTCTTAACCACTAGCCTACCCGCTGCCTATTTAATCATGGTTAAAAGTATCACTTTGATATCATGGCTGGCCAGTCATTTCTCCAGCCACATCCCTTAGCTGTTTACAAAATTAGTGGTGGGGTATCAGCTTTGTTCTTTTTCTAACTGCAGATTCTCCCTTTAAAGCCGGGTGTAATTCTTGTTATGTCTGCATAGTCAATGGCGGTTGACATGTACTGTATATGACTGCTAACTTGACTAGTGCTAGAGAACAATATTTCAGTTAAACATGACTTTGCTGTTTTTGTGCGACTGTAGCCATGACTTCTCAGACATGTCCTCTTGCCTGTAGGTGTATAGTCCTGGGGAGTATGTGTGCAGAAAGGGGGACGTGGGACATGAGATGTACATCATTAAGGATGGGAAACTGGCTGTGGTGGCAGACGATGGCGTCACACAGTTCGCTGTGTTGAGTGACGGCAATTTCTTCGGGGAAATTAGCATCCTGAACATCAAAGGTGAGAAAGAGAGTAATACAGCACAATTTATAGCATGTCCCTAACATTCCAACAATCTAACATTCCAACATTCCATCATTCTAACATTCCAGCATTCTAACATTCCAACA
>NW_019942952.1:42420-46950 GCF_002910315.2 Salvelinus sp. IW2-2015
CATTCCAACATAATGTTTCAGTGGACAATCATGTCCCTAACATTCCAAAAGTATGTCTCAATGGACAATCATGTCCTTAACATTCCAACAATCTAACATTCCAACATTCTAACATTCCAACAATCTAACATTCCAACATTCCAACAATCTAACATTCTAACATTCCAACATTCCAACATTCCAACATTCCAGCATTCTAACATTCCAACATAATGTCTCAATGGACAATCAAAATCCCTAACATTCCAACAATCTAACATTCCAACAATCTAATATTCCAACATTCCAACATTCCAACATTCCAACATTCCAGCATTCTATCATTCCAACATAATGTTTCAGTGGACAATCATGTCCCTAACATTTCCAACTTAGTCTCAATGGACAATCATGTCCCTAACATTCCAACATAATGTCTCAATGGACAATCATGTCCCTAACATTCCAACATAATGTCTCAATGGACAATCATGTCCCTAACATTCCAACATAATGTCTCAATTGACAATCATGTCCCTAACATTCCAACATAATGTCTCAATTGACAATCATGTCCCTAACATTCCAACATAATGTCTCAATGGACAATCATGTCCCTAACATTCCAACACAATGTCTCAATGTACAATCATATCCCTAACACTCCAACACAATGTCTCAATGTACAATCATATCCCTAACACTCCAGCACAATGTCTCAATGGACTCACAGTATAGACTGTAGAGCAGAAGTCGAGCAAATGAAATGTCAAAATGCCTCACACAAATACAACATTCCTCATCCTCTGGCAGGAAACAAATCAGGCAACCGTCGGACGGCCAACATCCGCAGCATCGGCCACTCAGACCTGTTCAGCCTGTCCAAGGAGGACCTGACAGACGTGCTGTCTGAGTTCCCAGCTGCCAAGAGACACCTGGAGGAGAAGGGCCGTCAGATCCTCACTAAGATGGGCATGTTGGTGGAGGCCGCGGAAGGCGAGGAGGAGCAGGACGAGGAGAAGGTGGAGGTCAAGGTGGAGAGACTGGAGGGTAACCTGAACACCCTGCAGACCAAGCTGGCCCGTCTCATGGCAGAGCTGGAGTCCAGCAACCGCAAGATCCTGGCCAGGGTGGAGCAATTGGAGCTAGAGACAGAGGGCTGGGAGGACTACCCGTTTGAGGAGGGAGGGGAAGAGGGAGGGGAAGAGGGAGGGGAAGTGGAGAGAAGGGACGGGGTGGGGATGGAAGTTGAGGGGGAGCGAGGAGAGGTGGAGGGAGAGGAGCAGGCGAAGGAGACTGAAAGAGAGGATGAGGGAGAGGGAAAGGATGAAGGATATGGAGAGGAAAAAGGAGTAGAGGGAGGAGAAACAAAAGAGACTGAGAGAGGAGGACAGGAAGACATGTAGAGGACAATAAGGGAGAGGACAGGAAGACATGTAGAGGACAATAAGGGAGAGGACAGGAAAACATGTAGAGAACAATAAGGGAGAGGACAGGAAGACATGTAGAGAACAATAAGAGAGGTGAGGACAGGAAGACATGTAGATGACAATAAGGGAGATGAGGACAGAAGGACATGTAGAGGACAATAAGTGAGATGAGGACAGGAAGACATGTAGAGGACTAAAGACCAGGAGGGGAAGCAGAACTAAAGACCAGGAGGGGAAGCAGGACTAAAGACCAGGAGGGGAAGCAGGACTAAAGACCAGGAGGGGAAGCAGGACTAAAGACTAGGAGGGGAAGAGGAACAAAAGAGAAATAAGATGTGGAGCAGTAGAGAGGAGGGAGGATGACAGACAAGGTTTAAGGGAAGGAGAGAATGGGATGTGTGTAGAGAAGGTAGGGCAGTGGCTAATGTAGAAGAGGACTGCAAAAAAGAATACAACTATACATCAACCTTGACAGGACTGCAAAGTGCTGACCAATGTACCGCGATGACAACAAGTTCCCGAACCCTGATTGGTTTGAATGGTGTCAGCAATTGTTACATCGTGTTCTTTTGAACTTAACCACATTAATTGGGGTGTTTAGAGTACTATATAGATAGAGAACATTGAATAGAACATTTTGACAAGAATTCTGATAGAACCTTTTAGTTCCAAGCTTTCGATAGGCTACCACTATTCTATCATCGCTTTAATACTTAAAGGCTGAAAATGAGTTACAACAGTAGTACTGTTGAAGTCTGAAGTTTACATACACTTAGGTTGGAGTCATTAAAACTTGTTTTTCAACCACTCCACAAATTTCTTGTTAACAAACTATAGTTTTGGCAAGTCTGTTCGGACATCTACTTTGTGCATGACACAAGTCATTTTTCCCCAAAATTGTTTACAGACAGATTATTTCACTTATAATTCACTGTATCACAATTCCAGTGGGTCAGAAGTTTACATGCACTAAGTTGAATGTGACTTCAAACAGCTTGGAAAATTCCAGAAAATGATGTCATGGCTTTAGAAGCTTCTGATAGGCTAATTGACATCATTTGAGTCAATTGGAGGTGTACCTGTGGATGTATTTCAAGGCTTACCTTCAAACTCAGTGTTTCTTTGCTTGATATTATGGGAAAATCAAAAGAAATCAGCCAAGACCTCTGAAAAAAAATTGGAGACCTCCACAAGTCTGGTTCATCCTTGGGAGCAATTTCCAAATGCCTGAAGGTACCACGTTCATATGTACAAACAATAGTACGCAAGTATAAACCCCATGGGACCACACAGCCGTCGTACCGCTCAGGAAGGAGATGCGTTCTGTCTCCTAGAGATGAACGTACTTTGGTGCGAAAAGTGCAAATCAATCCCAAAACAACAGCAAAGGACTTTGTGAAGATGCTGGAGGAAACAGGTACAAAAGTATCTATATCCACAGTAAAACGAGTCCTATATCGACATAACCTGAAAGGCCACTCAGCAAGGAAGCTCCAAAACCGCCATAAAAAAAGCCAGACTACGTTTTGCAACTGCACATGGGGACAAAGATCGTACTTTTTGGAGAAATGTCCTCTGGTCTGATAAAACAAAAATAGAACTGTTTGGCCATAATGACCATCATTATGTTTTGAGTGAAAAGGGGGAGGCTTGCAAGCCGAAGATCACCATCCCAACCGTGAAGCACGGGGGTGGCAGCATCATGTTGTGTGGGTGCTTTGATGCAGGAGGGTCTGGTGCACTTCACAAAATAGATGACATCAAAAGAGAAAGGAAATTTATGCGGATATATTGAAGCAACATCTCAAGACATCAGTCAGAAAGTTTAAGCTTGGTCGCAAATGGGTCTTCCAAATGGACATTGACCCCATGCATACTTCCAAAGATGTGGCAAAATGGCATAAGGACAACAAAGTCAAGGTATTGGAGTGGCCATCACAAAGCCCTGACCTCAATCCCATTGAAAATTTGTGGGCAGAACTGAAAATGCATTTGCAAGCAAGGAGGCCTACAAACCTGACTCAGTTACACCAGCTCTGTCAGGAGAAATGGGCCAAAATTCACCCAACTTATTGTGGGCAGCTTGTGGAAGGCTACCCAAAACATTTGTTCCAAGTTAAATCATTTAAAGGCAATGCTACCAAATACTAATTGAGTGTATGTAAACGTCTGACCCACTGGGAATGTGATGAATTATTACCATTATTCTGATATTTCACAATAATAAAATAAAGTGGTGATCCTTATATACACTTATTTGGTTACTACATGATTCCATATGTGTTATTTCATAGTTTTGATGTCTTCACTATTATTCTACAATGTAGAAAATCGTACAAACAAAGAAAAACCCTTGAATGAGTAGGTGTGTCGAAACATTTGACTGGTATGTATATACAGTATACACCACCTCTTTCCATAGAGTGGTCATATTATTTATTTTGTTGGCTATACCGTTCGGATGCTATTGACATTTTCGTGAGAAGACTGATTTTTGGAATGTCTCCTGGTCTGACAAACGGGCCTGTAAATTGAGACACAGCCCATGAAAAAAAAAAGATATCTCTATTTTAAACATACCACATCACTAGAGCCCTGATGAACTACATTAACCACATCACTAGAGCCCTGATGAACTACAGTAACCACATCACTAGAGCCCTGATGAACTACATACTGTAGCATCAGGGCTCTAGTGATGTGGTTATGTAGTTCTCATCAGGGTCTAGTGAATGTGGTTAATGTAATTCATCAGGGCTCTAAGTGATGTGGTTAATGAAGTTCATCAGGGCTCTAGTGATGTGGTTAATGTAGTTCATCAGGGCTCTAGTGATGTGGTTACTGGTAGTTCATCAGGGCTCTAGTGATGTGGTTACTGTAGTTCATCAGGGCTCTAGTGATGTGGTTTACTGTAGTTCATTCAGGGCTCTAGTGATGTGGTTTACTGTAAGTTCAATCAGGGCTCTAGTGATGTGGTTACTGTAGTATTCATCAGGGCTCTAGTGATGTGGTTACTGTAGTTCATCAGGGCTCTAGTGATGTGGTTTTAATGTAGTTTCATCAGACAGGCTCTAGTGATGTGGTTTTAATGTAGTTCATCAGGCTCTAGTGATGTGGTTAA
>NW_019942952.1:48769-53769 GCF_002910315.2 Salvelinus sp. IW2-2015
GTACCCACATATCTACCACCTTAACCACATCCTACCACCCTTACCCACATCCTACCACCAACATCCCTACCACCCTTACCCACATCTACCACCCTTACCCAATACTACCCACCCTTAACCACATACTACCACCCTTACCCACATACCTACCACCCTTACCCACATACCTACCACCCTTACCCACATAACCTACCACCCTTACCCACATACCTACACCCCTTACCCACATATCTACCACCCTTACACATCCTACCACCCTTACCCACATCCTACCACCCTTACCCACATCCTACCACCCTACCACATACCTACCACCCTTAACATGCTACCACCCTTACCCACTATCTACCACCCTTACCACATATCTACCACCCTTACCCACATACCTACCACCCTTACCCACATACCTACCACCCTTACCCACATACCTACCACCTTACCCACATACCTACCACCCTTACCCACAATCTACACCCTTAACATGCCTACCACCCTTACCACATGCCTACCACCCTTACCCACATGCCTACCACCCTTACCCACATACCTACCACCCTTAACATGCCTACCACCCTTACCCACAATCTACCACCCTACCCACATATCTACCACCTTCCACATACCTAAATCTCTCTCTTATGTGGGTAAGGGTGGTAGGTATGTGGGTAAGGGTGGTAGGTATGTGGGTAAGGGTGGTAGGTGTGTGGGTAAGGGTGGTAGATGTGTGGTTAAGGGTGGTAGGTATGTGGGTAAGGGTGGTAGGTATGTGGTTAAGGGTGGTATGGGTGGTTACAGGTGTTGTTATTCATTGTGTACGTTAGTGGATAACTTCAGCTGATCTGTCTGCGTGTATCGTGCAGAGGGAGACACAGTGTGTTCATCGGTGTGTGTGTAGGCCGGGTTAGTGATTGAAACCAGGCTGGTGAGGCGTGGGTGGTGAGACGTGGGTGGTGAGACTTTGGTGTCGAGACGTGGGTTGTAGAGTGTGTGTGCCCGCGGGTCAAACAGATAGTGTGTGTTTTGCATCTTCCAGATCCTGTGAAGAAACACACTCAGCACAACAACCGTCATCCCCAGGGCGGCACACAGTCCCGTCAGCACGTACAACACAACGGCCTCTACACCTACTGGGGTGGACACAGGCACACAGCGGGTGTGTGACGTTCCAGCTCCATTCAGTGCGCTTACACACACTCTATATCTCCGTCCCGCTTTTAGCCCGAACACACTGGCCTGGCGTGACCAGGCGCTCACGCTGCCGTTACTGAACACACTGCCGTTCTCGCTCAGCGCCCACACACCAAACTTACTCACAGCCGAGTACGGGGCGCACCAACGCACCCTCACAGCCTCAGGCCATACCCCCCACACCTCCAGCGCCACCACAGGGTCAGGGGTCACAGAGGTTGGAGTCAGGCCCGGGCAGCGGCAGCTCTGCCCCTTGGCCTCCCTGACCTCTGGACAGGGTCTCTGCAGGTGCAAGCAGGGGTCAAAGTCACACAGATTCTCCTTTATGAGTTTGCCTCCTTCCTCCTCCTCCTCCTCCGTTCCTTCCTCCTCTTCTTCAGACTCATCGTCATAGTCGCCCTCGTCACCTATGAACTGATGAGGGGGAAGGGTGGGCATGCGAGTGGGGGGAGGACAGCAGGGTGGTCTTTTGGGGGCGCGAGATGGTGCTGAGGTTGTTGCCGTGGGGTTTGTCGCCACCGGTGATATGACTGTGTGAGGGATGTGCGGCTGGGTGCTTGAGGCTTGAGGAGCGACTGTTGCACTGGTTACTACTGTTGTCACGGCAGCGGTGGTCTTGATGGTCCCTGCAATGGTCGTCACGGTCACTGTTTCTAGAACTCTCTGTGTGGAGCTCCCCAACCTCTCATATCTGTAAGCACAGTAAACATAATATATATTTACTCTGTAATGGTATGAAAAATGCACAAGCACTCTGGGCTATCACTCCAGTTGTATACTAGATTCAGCCTGAACTCCATTCCTATCCGTCAGACCTATGACTACAGCCTCTCTGGGCTATCACTNTACAGCCTCTCTGGGCTATCACTCCAGTTGTATACTAGATTCAGCCTGAACTCCATTCCTATCCGTCAGACCTATGACTACAGCCTCTCTGGGCTGTCACATTTAGACCTCCCGAGTGGCACAGCGGTCTAAAGCACTGCATCGTAGTGCTAGAGGCGTCACTACAGACCCTAGTTTGATCCCCGGGCTGTATCACAACCGGCCGTGATCGGGAGTCCCATAGGGAGGCGCACAATTGGCCCGGCGTCGTCCGGGTTTGGCCCGGGGTGGTAGGCCCGTAATTGTAAATAAGAATTTGTTCTCAACTGACTTGCCTTGTTAAATAAAGTTTCAATATTTGTATATATATTTTTTTTAAACATCACTCCAGTTCTAAACTGGATTCAGCCATTCATATCTATCAGACCTAGACTAAAGCAGTGGATGTTAGAGCTACTCACCTGTCTGTTGGAGCGCTGTTGGAGAAATGTCCGTCTGGACTGCTAATGTCTGTTGGAGCGCTGTTGGTGACATGTCCGTCTGGACTGCTAATGTCTGTAGGAGCGCTGTTGGAGAAATGTCCGTCTGGATTGCTAATGTCTGTTGGAGCGCTATTGGTGACATGTCCGTCTGGACTGCTAATGTCTGTTGGAGCGCTGTTGGAGAAATGTCCGTCTGGATTGCTAATGTCTGTTGGAGCGCTGTTGGTGACATGTCCGTCTGGATTGCTAATGTCTGTTGGAACGCTGTCTGTGCTAGGGTGGATGGTTGTGGGTGTGTTGGTCTCCCTGGCTGTCGGTGTGTTTAGAGTGATGAAGACTGGAGTCTGGTCACCTATAGCTGTTGTCCAAATGACACACACAGTGAAGGCCCAGGTGGATGTCAGGTGAAGAGGTGACATCTCACTGAGAACAACAATAACAACAACAACACACAGTGAAGGCCCAGGGATATCAGGTGAAGAGCTGACATCTCACTGAGAACATCAATAACACACGCAGTCCCAACCCAGCCATCAGCTCTTCAACGGAAAGTTAGAAGCAGCACTAAGAGGTTTAACAGCAGAGCTATGGCAGTAAAGATATACATAGCAGTAAAGACATACATGTTCGGCAGTAAAGATTTACATGGCAGTAAAAATATACATGGCAGTAAAGATATGGGTCACACACACACACACACACACACACACACACACACACACACACACACACTTACCAACACATCCTCATTGTCCTGCTACCATACACTCTTGTTCCAGAATGTTCCCAAATGAAAGATGAAGGTAGCGAGTATTGTGGCCCGTGGGAGGAGTTGTAGGTCCACAGTGAAGCTGTACGGAGCCGTGTTCTGGCTGGTCCTCTTGTGTTTTATACCCTTCAGGGAGACAGAGGAAATGATGGCTGCTGCCTCAAGGCGTGGAACGCGGTCCAGCGGCCTTTTAGGGTGCGCACTGGTACTGAGGGTTAAGCAGTAATGTTTGGTGTGTGGAGGGAGGGAGGAGTATAAGCGACTCGAGGCAGTGATTCAGTAGGCAATATGTGTCGAGGTCGATATGAAGAATAACGTGGCCGGAGACGGTTGACGGAGAGCCCGTTGTGGACGAGGCACGCTGCCGTGGATGGCCGAGAGCGAGGCGGTGTGAAGGAGTGGAGGCGCCACGAGTAGAGAAGCGTGCAGGAGAGACAACGTGTACGGGGCAGCGCAGGTAGAGCGCAGTATTACACCGGGGAGTATTGGTAAATGAGGCGTCATACTAAGAGAGTGTTGGTCTCGTTTGCCTGAGACTAAGTTTGGTCCGATGGGGCGGTGCGCAGGGACGAGAGCGGCGAGACGAGAGGTTGAAAGGGAATTAGCGCGCGCGGCGATAGGCGGCCCGCGACCGGAGAAATTCTACCAGCAAGCTGGAGAGAGATGGAAGTAGGAGCACAAGAGATCCTGGGTTAGGATGGGCGATTTAAGCGGGAGAAAGTCGGAGTGGTTCTCATGATGACTGAGATAGGAGATTCCTGTTCGTGGTACTAGGCATGGGTGTGAGAGACTCAAATCATGGACTACATGGGGGAGCCCACAGCATATCCAATTGGGTGTCAATGACAGTGAGCGCGAGGTAGCGACGGGGCTTGGGCGGAAGAGCAATGGGACATGAGTGAAGTTACAGTACTGGTCGAAGAGTGATTGCAGATCTATAGTAGATAAGGAAGCGGGGAACTACACGGCGCTTGGGATCTACGGGGTCATTGCGAATGCGGCGAGTCTGATAGGTATAGTTAAGGGATGGGAGAGGAAGGGCTTGTTAGCGCGCACTTAATATGCGAGATTGGTAGTGCGAAGGACGAGACTGACCAGATAGAGGAGCCAATAGAAGGTGCTTGGGAGCTGGTGTACTCGTGACCGACGGGATTGTGAGGCTTGAAAGCGTCTGTGCGTGTCTGTGCTTTCTGCGACTGTACGGAAAGGGTCGAAAGAGTTGGCGATCAATTCGACGCGAGAAGAGAGTTTGCTCTTATCAGGCGCTGCCGGAGACGTTCAGATTTCGACGGAGAGCGGATGAGTCTTGGAGGGAGATACTGTAGGCACACAGAGTGAGTTAGGGTAACAGAAGAAGGACGACACACCTTCCGGATGTGTGCGCGGCCCAAGCGTGGGACTAGCTCAGTTATACTTAAGGAGCAGTCATTGTAGCCGGTAGTGGGCTGAAGAGTAGTCCTCACATGACAATTTTTATAGGGGACAGAACTGGCCTATGCGAAACTGGGGGTATCGCGGACGCAGGCGTCGGGACTACGAGAGTACTTGGGCGATAATAGAGCACGAGAACATAGGCGATAGTGCACTAAGCGAAGGCGGCATCAGTATGACGAAGTGTCACCGTAGGAAAAGTCCAGTGAGAAGAATGTGCGCTAGAGAAGCTAGAGATGGGAAAGCAGCGTACTGGGCATCTGCATAGGTAGCACGCAGTAAAGGATGATTGGAGACTATGTTGC
>NW_019942952.1:57079-65869 GCF_002910315.2 Salvelinus sp. IW2-2015
ATATCAACTTTTATTTGAGGGTATTTTTATACATGTTTTCATTGTTTAGAACTGAATAAACCTTATGTACATAGTCCCCCCATTTGAAGAAGCCATAAGCATATGGCCAATTTCAGACAATAAATGTTACTTTATTCAACACACTACTACAACAACGTGACTGTTTCATGCGATTAACTTTTAGAATACTTACATGCTGTGTATCGTTAAATAACGCGGAACAACCACCGACATTGGTATGTGGAATATACAACCCAAAATGACTACGATGTCTTGATTACCAGATAAGCCTTCTCTAATCAACAAGTCGTCCTAATCCAATCCGGCTAACACCACATTATGAATCAACCACACATGTACTTACGATGACAACGTTTTCAATGTGTAGTTGCCTTCTCAAAACAGCAAATACATTAATCAAAACTATATAATATCATAAAAATACATTCGTAAAAAAAATATATATATATATATATATACACGTATTTTTATTTCACCTTTATTTAACCAGGTAGGCCAGTTGAGAACAAGTTCTCATTTACAACTGCAACCTGGCGAAGATAAAGCAAAGCAGTGCGACACAAACAACAACACAGAGTTACACATGGAATAAACAGAAGTACAGTCAATAACACAATAGAAAAATCAGTATACAGTGTGTGCAAATGGAGTAAGGAAGTAAGGCAATAAATAGACTAATAGTGGCGAAGTAATTACAAATTAGCAATTGTCACTGGAGTGATATATGTGCAGATGAGGATGTGCAAGTAGAAATACTGGTGTGCAAAAAAGCAGAAAAAAATAAAATATGGCCCTGTGGATTCTGGCCATGGAGAGCTCCATAAGTACAATTTCCTTAAATGTTTTTGTCGGACTGCTTTGCTTTATCTTGGCCAGGGTCGCAGTTGTAAATGAGAACTTGTTTAACTACCTGGTTAAATAAAGGTGAAATAAATTTTAAAAAAACATTTAAAAAAATGTGAGTGGCCATTGCTGTAATGGTAACTGATGAGGTAGAAACCACCTTTGTACAATCATTTTCTTAGCAGCTTTGGTTCCTGCCAACCACACTCTCTGTTGGCGTTCTGACAAGTGCAAATCAGTCATCACAAAGCACCATCACTACTGGATGTAACGGCACTATTTTATCTATAAGTACAGAGATGACATCATTGACTTTCCTCCAGAATTCCCCCCCCCCGCGGGCCATTTTCACAACACAAGGCTGAAAAGTACCCAAAGTCCCTGTGGCAAAGCAGAATCTACATAATGTCTGATTCGGGCTTTAATATCCTCATGTTGATGTCTATATTATATGGTGTTTAGATTAGGTTTCAAGTTGCTCAATTGTTTAATTCATTTATTTGTGATTGGGGTTTCAGATGACTACTAATATCCTTTTTCTTCATATCCGTCTCCCCAATTTATCTTGTCTGTCAGTCTGGGTCGGGATTGCCTGGCAGGTTTTTGCGCGGTGCTTATAGTTGCGGCCACTAGATGCCTCTCCATTGGTGCTTTTTTGACTCTACCCAGCACACCGACCTGGATCTACACACACTGACTGAGATCACTCACTGACTGAAGCCTAACAGCATAACGTACGTGGAACTCTACCCATCCACTGACTGGACTCTAACCCCACACTGCTGGACTCTACCACACACTCTGGACTGGACTCTAACCACAACATGACTGGACTCCTACCCGACACTATGACTTGCGGCTACTCTACCGCACACACTGACTGGACTCTACCCACACTGTGATCTTTACCTTGTAGCCGGTCTGACGGACCACACTGACTGGATTCTAACAAACCACACACTGCACTTGGTATTACCCACACACTGACTATGGACCTCTACCCACAGACTGGACTGAGCCCCTGGACTCTACCACACATGATGGACTCTACCACACACTGACTGGGACTCTACCCACACTGACTGACTTCCCGAGACTCTACCCTAACGCACTTGGACTCTACCCACATTACAATCTGACTGGACTCTACCCACACACTGACCTGGACTCTACCACACACTGACCTGGACTCTATCTACCCACACACTGACTGGACTCTACACCACACGACTGGACCTCTCCCACACACTGACTGGAATCTAGCCCACATGCACTGACCTGGAATCTACCCACAACACCTGACTGGACTCTACCCACACTGCTGACTCTAACTCCACACAACTGACTGGACTCTACCCACACTGACTGGAACTCTTACCCACACTGACTGGACTCTACTACCACACTGACTGGACTCACCCACACTGACTGACTCTCCCCCACTGACTGGACTCTTCCCCACACTGAACTGGATCCTACCACACACTGACTGGACTCCTACCCACACGACTGATCTGACTGACTGGACTCTACCCACACAACTGACTGGACTCTACCAGACTGACTGGCTCTACCCACTGACTGGACTCTAACCCAACACTGACTGGACGTCTACCACACACTGACTGGACTCTACCCACACTGACTGGATCTACCCACACTGACTGGACTCTACCCACACACTGACTGGACTCTACCTCACAACACTGACGGACTCTACCCTACACACTGACTGGACTCTACCCACACTGACTGGACTCTACCCACATCTGACTGGAACTCTACCCACACACTGACTGGACTCTACCCCACACACTGACTGGACTCTTACCACACACTGATCTGGACTCTACCCACAACACTGAACTGACTCTATCCCACAACACTGACTGGACTACTACCACACTGACTGAGCTTCTACCCACACACCGACTGGACTACTACCCACACTGACTGGTACCTACCCACACACTGACTGGACTCTACTCCACACTAGACTGCCACCCCACATCTGACTGGAACTGACTACCTACCCACTGACGGACTCTACGCCACGACACTGACTGGACTCTACCCACAACACTGACTGGAGCTCTACCCCACACACTGACTGGACCTCTACCCACACCATGTGACTGGACTGATATCCACACACTGACTGGACTCTACCCACACACCTGACTGGACTCTACCACACACTGACTGGACTCTATTATACCACACTGACTGGACTCTACCCACACACTGACTGGACTCTACCCACCCCTGACTGTACTCTACCCCACAAACTGACTGGACTCTGATCCCACACTGACAGAGGTTGAATGGGCCTTTGAATGGGGTTTGGTAGTAGGTTCCAGGCGTACCAGTTTGTGTCAAGGCTGCTACGCTGCTGTGTTGTTTTCCGTGTAATAAATGATCCTCCACCCAAAAGAACATCCGGCCAACTTGACACAACCTGTGGAAGCATTGGCGTCAACTTGGGCACAGCATTCCTGTGGAACGTTTTGACACTTGTAGAGTCCAACTGTAACGATCTTCTTCGTCTGATGAAGAACAGTCAAGATCGTGACAAAACGCAGCGTGGTAAAGTGTCCATGTTAATTTATTATATCTGAACACGAAAAGACAAAATAACAAAATGAATGTAACAAACGAAAATCGAAACAGTCCTGAAAGATGCAAACACAACACAGGAAACAACTACCCACAAACCACAGGTAGGAAAAGGGCTACCTAAGTATGGTTCTAGAATCGAGACAACGATAGACAGCTGCCTCTGAATTGGAACCACACCAGGCCAAACACATAGAAAAGAAAACATAGAAAAAAAACATAGAATGCCCACCCCAACTCATGCCTCGACCAAACCAAAACTAGAGACATAAACAAGGAACTAAGGTCAGGGCGTGAACCAACTCAATATTAGGAAGGTATATCAACTTTTATTTGAGGGTATTTTTATACATGTTTTCATTGTTTAGAACTGAATAAACCTTATGTACATATAGTCCCCCCATTTGAAGAGCCATAAGCATATGGCCAATTTTCAGACAATTAATGTTACTTTATTCAACACACTACTACAACAGCGTGACAGTTTTTGGATTAAAATGTTCAACATATATCCTTTAGCATCCTGTGTTGTGAAAATAAAATGTTCAATTATAAAGTGTATTTCTTTAACTCTGAGTTGTGTGCTTATTATTTAACAATTCATATGACCTAGACTATTTTGAGACATTAAGAGCATCAGGTAAAGAAGCACTTTTTTAAGGGGGTGATACGTTTTTTATTTTTTTATATCACATTTTCGACTTTTGACTCCATATGAGATCATATTGCAAATGGACAAAACATGTCCATTATGGACAAGTAAAAAAAAAATTATTAAAAAATATGAATAATATTTGACAAAGTATGTTCATACAGTTCTTATACATGTGTAATTGACATAAATATCACAAGAATTTCGAAAACGGTACAGAAAGCACTTTTTTAAACGGGGTGATACTTTTTTTTCAATTTTTTTTCTAATTTTATACTTTTGACTTTTGACTTCCTATGAAATCTTATTGCAAATCTACAAAACATATGCCTTATGGACAATTTAAAAAAAATAATACAGTTACAGTACAGTTCTTATACATGTGTAATTGATATAAATATCACAAGAATTTCGAAAAACGGTACATGAAAGCACTTTTTTAAGGGGGTGCTAAATTTTTTGTTAAATGTTCAAATTTTCAAAATTTTACTCTTGGGTCTTGACTTTTGTTACATTTGCAATATGAAAACTTACGGTAAAGCGCACTCGCCATCTATTGGATTTTTGCAGTGTTACACTTGACATTTGCCATATGGCATTTGCAATCAGTTTTGAATGAAACGACGCCGAATTGAGTGGTATTGTACATTGTGTATATGTTTCGTACGGTGCCAATAACTTCCCATTCATTTTTGTCCATTTCAGGGGGGTGTTCCCTTACATACCGCGTTGGCCCACTCCAGGGCTTTGCCTGAGAGGCAGGAGACGGGGGGTTGTTCCCTTACATACCGCGTTGGCCCACTCCAGGGCTTTGCCTGAGAGGCAGGAGACGAGGGCGTTCACGCTCTCACCTCCCGACGGATTCGGGTGAACGGTTGCCAGGTATAACTCCACCTGGAGTAAGAACCCCTGGCACCCGGCCGCTGTTCCATCGTACTCCCTCAGGACCACTGGGCCCAGGCAATGAAGGAGAGGGTTGTGGTACTGGTTGGAGTGTGGCTGATGGAGCTGTGGGAAGGCCACCTCTCTCCCATCTTTCAATCGTCGCCATCACCTGATCCATGGCAGTCCCAAGCCGGTGTGACACTGCCGTGTGGTGTTGAACGCGCTCCTCCATAGATATTGCGAGCGTGTCCGCTCCTGCTGACTCCATTGAATGTGGTGCAGGATTCTGTGATAATGTTGCATTTAGGAGGTAGGTGAAGGAGTCAGGCGCAGGAGAGCAGAGATGTCTGAGAAGCGTACTTTAATTGGCAAGTCCCTCAACACAGGTCTGGCAGAAAAAATAAAAATACAACGCCCTCGACAACAAAGAACCCGTACAAACACACGGAAGAACAAACAATGTTCCGACAATAACACTCTTATGAATCCGTGAAAACAAAACATGGCATAACCTCACCGAGCACATCACAATGAAAGAATAATCCCGCACAATCCTAGACAGGCAACAGGGTAAAAATATACACACAGAAATTAAGGCAAATGAAACCAGGTGTGAAAAAGAACCAAAGACAAAACAAACAGAAAAGGAAAAAGGGATCGGTGATGGCTAGTAGACCGGCGACGCCCGCCCGAACAGGGAGAGGAACTACCTTCGGTGGAAGTCGTGACAGTGGGACTATCATTTGTTTTTCAACAGGACAATGACTCAACACACTTCCAGGCTGAGTAAGGGCTATTTTACCAAGAAGGAGAGTGATGGAGTGCTGCATCAGATGACATGGCCTCCACAATCCCCCGACCTCAACCAAATTGAGATGGTTTGGGATGAGTCGGACCGCAGAGGTAAGGAAAAGCAGCCAGCAAGTGATCAGCATATGTGGGAACTCTTTCAAGACTGTTAGAAAAGCATTTCAGGTGAAGCTGGTTGAGAGAATGCCAAGCGTGTGCAAAGCTGTCATCAAGGCAAAGGGTGTCTATTTGAAGAATCTCAAATTCTGTTATATATTTTGATTTGTTTAACACTTTGTTGGTTACTACATGATTCCATATGTGTTATTTCATAGTTTTGATGTCTTCACTATTATTCTATAATGTAGAAAATAGTAAAAAAAATATAGTAAAAAAAAAGAATTAGTAGTTGTGTCCAAACTTTTGACTGGTACTATAGAGACACAGAATGTATAGATACGTCTTCATACATCCTTCCTCCATGGACTGGATATTGAGAGAGCACAGCAGACCTTCATTTCACTTAGAACATCTGAAGGTGTGAATTTTTCAACCCAAAACCAAATCAAACGATACAAGTTTACAGTAACCTTAATTGGGGAGGACGGGCTCGTGGTAATGACTGGAGTGGAACAAGTGGAATGGTATCAAATACATCAAACACATTCTTTGCATGTGTTTGGTGCCAGTCCATCCGTTCCGTTCCAGACATTATTATGAGCCATCCTCCCTTCAGCAGCCTCCACAGGTAGAGAGAGATACATTTTGGCCCCTCAGTGGGGGGGAAGGACGTGCTGACCCTTAGACATTGTCTTGGGCCATTTGCCGTGTGGCCGGAGGAGACAGAGAGCTCATAAAACATCATAATTGAGTTGAAAGTCTGTTCAGAAAGACTTTACCAATTAGCTAAACATAGAAACCGTAGATCATGATGCAATTGGATGAGAGAGATAACGAGTTTTGGACAAATCACAATTTCTCAGGTGGTTAGCATCTTTGGAAATTCAGAAGGGCAGGGGGACATTTGTCCCAGAGACTTGTCCATAACTTTGCGAAGAGAGAGGGTGGAGCTCTTCGTTCAGGTTCCACCCTCGTTCTTAAGAACTTAATCGAGCATCTGACCAATTACACGATACTTTAGTTCTGGGTTAACCAAGATTACCAATAGCTTAATAAAGCATAGCAATGTGTTACTAATGTGTCTTCATATACTTGCTGTTCTTTCCTGTGCAGAGAGAAAACCCCATGGTGAAGTTTGTGAGGGGTGTACCTTGGGAGTTTGGAGAGGTGGTTCCTGGAACAGACTACCTGCACTCTCTTCTTCAGGTGTGTGTGTGTGTGTGTGTGTGTGTGTGTGTGTGTGTGTGTGTGTCCTCTTCTGTTCCACTGAAACCTGTCATACACTTCTACCTCTCACCTAGATAGTGATAAACCACCAACCACCTCTGTGCTTTTCCTGTGAACCTACAACTTCTCAGAAATAGACAGGACCCTAAAACCCACACAGCTCAACATGGTCTCTGTTGCTAGGCATAAGTTCTCTGGAACCAACTTTATGGTGACGTGTGTGTGTGTGACCGTACGTACAGTTGAAGTCGGAAGTTTACGTACACTTAGGTTGGAGTCATTAAAACTTGTTTTTCAACCGCTCCACAAATTTCTTGTTAAACAAACTAAAGTTTTGGCAAGTCGGTTAGGACATCTACTTTGTGCATGACACAAGTCATTTTTCCAACAATTGTTAACAGAGATTATTTCACTTATAATTCACTGAATCACAATTCTAGTGGGTCAGAAGTTTACATACACTAAGTTGACTGTGCCTTTAAACAGCTAGGAAAATTCCAGTAATTATATCAAGCTTCATAATTAATTGACATAATTTGAGTCGATTGGAGGTGTACCTGTGGATGTATTTCAAGGCTTACCTTCAAACTCAGCCTCTTTGCTTGACATCATGGGGAAATCTAAAGAAATCAGCCAAGACCTCAGAAATAAAATTGTAGACCTCCACAAGTCTGGTTCATCCTTGGGAGCAATTTCCAAACGCCTGAAGGTACCACGTTCATCTGTACAAACAATAGTACGCAAGTATAAACACCATCGGACCACGCAGCCGTCATACCGCTCAGGAAGGAGACGCGTTCTGTCTCCTAGAGATGAACGTACTTTGGTGCGAAAAGTGCACACCAATCCCAGAACAACAGCAAAGGACCTTGTGAAGATGCTGGAGGAAACAGGTACAAAAGTATCTATATCCATAGTAAAACAAGTCCTATATCGACATAACCTGAAAGGCCGCTTAGCAAGGAAGAACCCACTGCTCCAAAAATGTCATGAAAATGCCAGACTACGGTTTGCAACTGCACATGGGGACAAAGATCTTACTTTTTGGAGAAATGTCCTCTGGTCTGATAAAACAAAAACAGATCTGCTTGGCCATAATGACCATCGTTATGTTTGGAGGAAAAGCCGAAGAACACCATCCCAACCGTGAAGCACGGGGGTGGCATCATCATTTTGTGGGGGTGCTTTGCTGCAGGGGGGACTGGTGCACTTCACAAAATAGATGGCATCATGAGGGAGGAAAATGATGTGGATATATTGAAGCAGCATCTCAAGACATCAGTCAGGAAGTTAAAGCTTGGTCGCAAATGGGTCTTCCAAATGGACAATGACCCCAAGCATACTTAAAGTTGTGGCAAAATGGCTTAAGGACAACAAAGTCAAGGTATTGGAGTGGCCATCACAAAGCCCTGACCTCAAGCCTATTGAAAATGTGTGGGCAGAACTGAAAAAGCGCATGAGAACAAGGAGGCCTACAAGCCTGACTCAGTTACACCAGCTCTGTAGGTAGGTAGCAACTTCGATGCAGTGCCTTAGACCACAGCGCCACTCGGAAGCTCCCACTTGTCTCCAGATCCACATCCTAACCCTCTCATCCTGACCTGGAGGTAACACTCTGATCCTGGAGGTAGCACTCT
>NW_019942952.1:68500-100981 GCF_002910315.2 Salvelinus sp. IW2-2015
TCTCTATATAAGAACCAGCTAGTAAAGAAGGTACAGCTGATTATTCTCTATAAATAATCACTTGGCAGCAGACAGCAAAGGAGGTAGCTATTTGTTAACCAAATTGAACACAAATGATGTAGTTTTTTTGCTCCTTGTGTGTCCCAGAAGACATAGTTAACATGATATCCTCTTTCCCCCTCCTTCCAAGGAGCCTCTGAGAGTGGTATTGTGGGTGGTAAGATAGCTAAGCCCCACTCTAGGCCCTATATGGTCTCTCTGCAACACAGAGGATATCGTGTTTGTGGAGGAATGCTCATCCGAGAGGACTTTGTCCTGACTTCAGCACACTGCTTGAAAGGGTGAGTCAACAACGAATACAAAACGCATCGTGTTACATGTCTCTCGAGGGGCATCTATGAGTAATAACTCTATGTTGACTGTCTTGTGGTATAATGTGACTCGTTTCGATTTGTTTTTTAGTTCTTATCCTTTAACGGTGGTCCTTGGAGCTCACGACCTAACCGAAGAAGAGAAGAAGAGTCGGCAAGAGATTCAGGTGGTACATCACCATCGCCACCCCTTGCACAGACAATATAGCCAGCACACTTATGACATCATGCTACTCCAGGTAAACTTCAAAACATCTTTCTTTTATACATTTCTTTACGGTATTTACTTTAAAAAATTAGACAGTAGGTTAGTTTTAAATTGAGTGTTTATGATATGGATTTGTTTTACCTTCAAAAACTAACATCTAGGGATTATTTGAAGGTTTCAATATTTTTGATGTAACCCTTTAGTCATGATTTCAGTCTGATTTAGTTGTCTCATCTAATAATACAATATAATATGATATATAATATAATATTTATAATATGTAGATGAAAGACATCCACAACTAAAATATCTGAAGTGGTTCACACAATTTAAACGCCATGTGTTATTTTTCTTGTCTTTCAACAGTTAAAGACTAAAGCAAAACTGAACAGGTATGTAAAAGTCATTGGACTCCCAAAGAAGGATGGATCAATCCCAGCAAACATCAAGTGCTCCGTAGCTGGTTGGGGCAAGACTAACTCGAACAACAACCAGGGTTCGGACGTTTTGATGGAAGTGGCGGTGACGGTGGAGGATAACTCTGAATGCAAGAGCGTGTGGCAGAAACACTTTGACAAAAAACAAATGATGTGCGCTCGTACTACCGGAGGGAAAGGATTTTGTCAGGTAACTAAATTGAATTTGGATCAAATGATTATAGTAATAGTAGAACCAACATGCTGTAGAGGACAACCAGTACAGGTTTTAGTTGATCAGATAAGCAGTGTTTATGTCTGTGTAACATTACTGTACTGGAACACTAAAACAGACTTTGAAGTGTTTACTTATTCTCCTTTCACAATCTCACTTATGTATGTCTGTTCTCTAATTCCTGTTCTGTGTTCCAGGGAGATTCAGGGGGACCTCTTATATGTAACAACAAGGCACAGGGTATCGTTGCTTTTAATTATGCTAAGAGATGTGATGATTCCCAATATCCTCATGTGTACATGAAAATCCCTTTCTTTATGCCCTGGATTAAAGAGGTGTTGCACGGATATGGTGCCAATATGTCTTTAACCAAGCAGGCGTAAATAACTAGAAAGTACTAGTGTACTAACATAATGGTATCTATTCCTGTATAAATTCCCCAGCTCATCATGCCCTGGATAGAGGACAAGTTTCTAATTTTTATCATTTTGTTTCCATTTAAAAAACATTTGTAACTGATTTGAACTGATTATAACGGATTTCCTTGTTTAGATACATTTATATATATTTTTGCAATCAGTAATTAGAAAATATATTAAAATGTAAAGCTAAACCTTTACTCTGTCATTGTTGTTGTTTTTGGATAGTCCATCTGTTCATACTGCCAAAAAACTATCTGTTGATAAGGAACTGCTCGCTAAGGTTAGGGTTATGTTTAGAATAAGGGTTATGGTTTAAAGTTTAGCGTAAGGGACTAAGGGTTAGGATAAAGGGTTAGGGCTTAGGTTAGGGTTAGTAGATAGTTAGTTGGAATGTTACTGATGGTCTGTAGAGCAGGGGTTCTTCAACTCTTTTGGCCCGTGACCAACCCAATTTTGATATTTATAGAATGTGAGAACCACACCATGTAAATAATTTTTTTTATAAATTATGTAATCATTTCACTTTTTATTGACAATGACAATTGCTATGACAATCTATTACAAATAAGTCTGACAGTATTTTTTGAGAGCATTTCAATCTGAAGACAGTATGGTTTGATGTGACTGAAATGCATAAAAAAAGATATTGGGAAGTTCAGAAGACCATCAGGCAATAATGTTGTACGATCTTCTGTGTAGTGATGGGGTCAAATTGGGGTCATGATAGGGGCTGCACCAAATGTTTGATGTATTATAATAATTGACTATGCTTATGTTGTGTTAATAGAAGTGGAAGAGTTATAAGTTATAAGCCCTCCCCCACTACATTTATAGGGTCCTAGACTACAGATTAACAATATATATATATATGCATTATAAGGTTTAGAATTGTTTCACAGTTATTTTCTTGTCTTTGCCTCTTATAAAGAAAAGGTCTGAGAGATGTGTGAGTTATTGCATGGGGTCTGTGAGAAAGCACTTCAAAGATAAACACAGAACCCTGCAGGGGAGTAAAAGAGATTAGGGACTAGTCAGACATACCTCTATAAATCAACTTTGGGTAGTGGACATTTACTGCTGAGCCCTTAGAAAACACTGGAACTATTGTAACTCTCTTGCAAGTTTGTATAGCTGTGTATGCATGGGCTCGGTCTGATGAGTAGAAGGTAATGACGTATGCAGTGACATCACTAGGGCTGGACTCCGGGCTTAATAAAATAACTTGGGACTTTTCCTATTTTGCAGAACTCAGGAGAGACATCAGTTGTATGTGGGATGTTTGATCTTTGACTTCTGTCTACAGCTGTATTTTGATTAAAATTGTTATGATTTATAAGTGCAGATTTTGAGTGTTCCTTATTTGTTAAGTAAAAACTGGAGCCCAGAAAAACGGAACCAACATTTTGTGAGCTCGCCAGGAGGGAGTGAGCGCAACGCTACTGGACGGAACCTGAACCCCCCTTCTCTGATCACCAAATTGTAAGGTAAGCAAACATCTGTTATATCGAAGTCTGTAATTTAAAAGAAGTGGGTGTTCAGTGTTTCGCTGCTATGTAAAAGTGCCGCCTACCTCTTGTAATTGTAAAAACAAAGGAACCTAAAATGTGCATGTATAAGTCAATGAATGTGTGGTAATTGTTGTATGTCAATGTGTGTTATATGTTATATATATTAAGAACAGTAGCTCACCTTCTAGCGTGTTGGGGGTGCTGGGGTAACTTCTGGAAGGGAACTCAAGAGTAGTTAGGGATCAGAAGCTGTATCTAGTGTGAACGTTCTGAAAACAGGCGATAACCTATGGGGCACCTGGAAGATATAAATAATATGTTGTCTTGTAACGGTGTTCCTCCTCCTCTTCATCCGAAGAGGAGGAGCATGGATTGAACCAAGGCGCAGCGTTGTGATAAGACATGATAATTTATTAAACAAAACAGACGAAGACGAAAACGAACTATACTTGATAATAACTAACAAAACAACAAACGATGTAGACAGACCTGGACGTAAGAACTTACATGTAACACGAAGAACGAACGAACAGGGAAATGACTACATAAAAACCGAACAAAACAAAATGAACAAACAAACCGAAACAGTCCCGTATGGGGCAACATAGACAGACACTGAAACAGGAGACAACCACCCACAAACAAACAATGTGAAAACACCTACCTAAATATGATTCTCAATCAGAGGAGATGAAAACCACCTGCCTCTAATTGAGAACCATATCAGGTACCCAAAACCAACATAGAAACAGAAAACATAGATTGCCCACCCAAACTCACATCCTGACCAACTAACACATACAAAACTAACAGAAAACAGGTCAGGAACGTGACATGTCTGTCTTTATGTGTTTGGTGTGAGTGAAATGCGCAGTGAGTGAGGAGATAAACGAATCGAGAATTTGTTATTTGGTCTGAGGACCGAGGGACCGTTATAAGTGGATTTTTGATAAAGAGGAGGACGAGGGTGAGGACGAGGAACCGTATATAGATAAAGGTGTTACATTGGAATAGTATAAGAAAGGGATTTTTGGACGTGAGGAACGGCAGGAAGGAGTTCTGTCATTGTATAAGAAAAGGCGGGTTTAATAAAGATAATACCTATAAGACGTATATTACCCTACACCCTGAGGAACTAGTAATACCCTCAACATATTTTCTATTGGTTGAAATACGTCCTAAAATTACTTGTAGAAGGATAGTTAAGGAGCCTTTTAAGTGGAATTTGTGGAGAGGTTTTGATTTATGGGCAGGTGAGAAGACAGGAAATAGAGATACAACTGATACAACATCCACTATTATTATTATAATTAATATAATAATTATTATTTCAAGTTAGATAATAGGTAGGAAAGGCAAGCAATGAATCATGGAGCTGAGTTACTATCATTCTTGATGTCGTTAATCTTTGTTCAAAGTGATAACAACCTTGGGCCCGATTCAGACTTAGGTACCTACACCATTATCATTACACGACTGACTGTCAAATAAAACCAAACCGACGCTCACCATGTCTGCAAAGGCCTGTAAAGGTTTTTTTTATTAAGTAATGGCCCAATGGTGGAATAAAAAGTTAGGAGTAGGGCAGAAGTTATTTGAATAGAAGGTTAAACATATTTGTCAGTGACACTTTCCTACCGTAGGAGATGTACAACCCTTAATATACCAGTGAAATTAATACAAGGAAGTTGAGTTCTGTTTCATAGAAAATTATTTTGTGACGCTATCACCAGGGGGAACTGGTCAATAAAATATTACTGTTACTCTACACCTTTGAGATACGATATTAGGAATTGAAGTCTAGCATGCGGTTGTCTCTGTGAGGCCCGTGTGTGAAATATATTTGAGTTTAGTAAAACAATTTACTACAGCCTGGATTAGAGAGTAGAATTAGGATTACAGTATCACCCACGGTTATTTAACACATTTAAGTCATTACATTGAAGTAATTTAGCAGACGCTCTTATCCAGAGCGACTTACAAATTGGAAAGTTCATACATGTTCATCCTGGTCCCCCCGTGGGGAATGAACCCACAACCCTGGCGTTGCAAGCGCCATGCTCTACCAACTGAGCCACACGGGACCGTGTAACACACACTGAAAGGAGATAGAGAATAATTTATATAGGCATATTCATACATATTACACCCACTTTAGGATAACCCTATAGAAATTAGGTTGGATTTAGTCAAAGAGATAATTCAGACAAGAAAAATTGACAAAAAGAACAGGAAGCAGAAAGGTACCCTTGTATCAGAAACTGTGATAGGAATGATGATGCTGGAAGGACAGATCTTCATGAACAAGGCTACCGGGACCATAATTTAAAGCTGGAGAGAACAATAGAGAGAAAGGGAAGAAAGAAAGAGAGAAGAAGGAAGACTGGAAAATGATCAGTTGTGAAAAGAGAAGTTGATAGAAGATCTGCAGGTGCTAATTGCTGATAAGATTAAAAGAGACAATGGACACAGATGATGTGGACTAAAGTAAAAAGCTAAAAGAGGAGGTCGGACAAGCCACGGATATGGTACAGACAATACCAGAGGGAGATAGAAGAGTGTGACGAGGAGGACTAGACACTGCACTGAAGAAGGCCCAGCTTGCACAGATCGAGACAGGAAGTGGTGGTGACAATTCACAATATGATGGCTGCTTAAAGTTGTTTCTACAGGCTCACCACAACCACAGCCTGCAGCTCCTCCACAGTCACATCAGTCACACTCGGTGAACACGGTGCCTGCAGGGTATGTGCTTTTCACCACTGAGCATTATGGTGACCCACGAACATGGACTGGAAGAAGAGGTGGGCCCGCCAGAGCCTTTCGTGACTAGAACAATGCTGGACCTGTGGGCAGTTGGGGCATGTGAGTTTGCAGTGTGGGGGAAATGAAAGAGGAAGAGGTTACAACAGGGGCAGAGGAGACTTTGGGTCTGGCAGGGGCAGAGGAAACTTTGGGTCTGGCAGGGGCAGAGGAAACTTTGGGTCTGGCAGGGGCAGAGGAAACTCAGCCACAGTACCACACGCCCAGAGCTGAATATGCCCCCCTGAGCCACCTCTGCCCTATGGACAAGGAGGACAAGTTAATGACAGAGGACAGCCATGGCCAATGGGAAATCAAAACACCAACAGTTCTTATTTCCAGTCAGAATTAACAATGAAGGTGCCCGACTCCCCTGCTCCAGTGTCCCCAGTATGAATTCAATGATGGAAGAGAAGAGCCAATGGTTACTCTTAATGTTAATGGACATGATCTACCATTTCTAATAGACACTGGAGCTCACTCTTCCTGTTTAGGCAAACCTGGACAAGTTGTTTGGGCTTCTATGAGCAAATCATCAGTAACAGTAACAGTGGCATCTGGACAGCCCAGGAATGTGCACCGGACAAAGACTTGTTTGATGAACCTCTGCTTGACTCTGACATGGTGCTGTTCGTTGATGTTTATATAGATCCTATATAGATCAAAGCACTGGGAAGAAACATGTATGATTTGCTGTAGTAGATGTGGAAGGTGATATTGAGGTTATACGGCCCCTACCAGACCATTTATCAGCGCAACAGGCAGATGTATTAGCTCGGAACACAGCTTGTGAATTGGGGAAAGGGAAGGCCCTAACTGTCTACTCAGACTCAGCATATGCTAGTGGGGTTTGGTGAGCAGGAGAGTTTACTAATACCACAGGCACACCTATTAAAAACAGACCTTATGTTGAACAGTTGATTGAAGCTATGTGAAAACCTAACACATTGGCTATTGTTAAGGTTGAGGCACACACAGGTAGGACTGATTATGCTGGTATTGGTAACAGCATAGCTGATGAGGCGGCCAAATTCGCTGTTTCCCGTTGTCACACACATGCATTTTATTTTTAGTTGTTTGTGGCGTCTGAAACTACTGATCTTGAGAAACAGCTGCAGGCTGATATTCTCAATCACCAGGTGTGGAGGGAGAGAGGCTCTCTGTCCTGGGTCTGGCTTATGGCTACATCTTCTGTCTGATATGCCCTGTTTACCATCAACCATGATCTCTACTATTTGCCGATTGGCTCATGGAGTGAGCCATTCATCAAAGGGTGGATATGGGAAAGGAGGAGGAGAAGATTTCAGCCCAATGGTTTGAATCAGCACGTAAAACAGTTTATTTATCGTTGCGCGACATGTTTGTTATATAACGTAAACAAGGGAACTCCACTGCAACCAGGGACGTTCCCTACTCCAAAATGACCTTTTGTCCACCTTTCTATGGATTTCATAGACATGGTAGAGCAAAAAGAAAGAAAGAGATACTGCCTGGTGATAATTGACAGGTTAACCAGGTGGGTGGAACCATCCCACTACCAACTGTTATGCGCGAACAGTTGCAAAATTACTAGTGACGGAAATCATACCCAGGTTCGGAGTGCCTGAGGTTTTGTCTGCAGACAATGGGACCCATCTCATAGGAGATGTGGTTGCCCAAGTGACCAAAATGATGGGTGTTAACCAGAAGTTTGTGTCCATCTATCACCCGCAGAGTAACGGGATTACAGAGAGGGTTAATGAAATGATCAAAGGGGGCTTGCAAAAGCCATTCCACAAAAATGAGCTGGGTGGAATGCTTGCCCCTTGTTCTCATGAAAATACGCAGCAGCCTTAACAAAGGTATTGGGTGTACACCTTACGAGATGTTAACAAGACGACCAATGAACACCCCAGGGGTGAGACCTATGACTGACCGACAGATAGACGTAACTGAGACACAGTGTGACCATCTTGAGTACATGAAGGAACTAACTTCTGTTGTAAGTTTTCTCCACTCTCACACTAGGAAAGCAGCAGAACCAATCCCAGGTGAGGATCCAGATGCTCTGACCATCTGCGTAGGAGACTGAGTGAAACTACGCGTCCATAAAAGAAAATGGAACCAGCCAAGATTGATGGGACCCTTCCAGGTGACCATGACAACAAAAGAGGCTGAGATCCACCGATGAGGAAGGAACAGGGGAGAAACGGGGAAGACCACAGCCAGAGGGCCGAGACCAAAGGCTAGAAGAACCAACAGAGGGTTCAGCCACAGAACCTGAACAGTCATCAGACGTCACCATCATACACACATACTACGGTTGTGAAACAAGACAATAACTACAATGGAAACACACGTGCAGGGTATTTATTGCTCTCCAAATTCTACTCGTTCTCTTTGTGGACGGGGATGTGGAGAATAATAAATGGGTGAAAGCAGTGACATACATAGGATTACAGGGGAAGGGGAACACATCTGGCACACGGGTAATGATTTCCCAGAAACCCACCTCCACAGCCTTTCTGTGGGGAACCCAGGTAGTACCAGGTCATCTATATGTTAGGTAAAGCTCCGCCTTACCTCAGCTCACAGGTCACGATAACAACACCCACCCGTAGCATGCGCTCCAGCAGGTATATCTCACTGGTCATCCCCAAAGCCAGCACCTCCTTTCGCTGCCTTTCCTTCCAGTTCTCTGCTACCAGTGACTGGAAAGAATTGCAAAAATTGCTGAAACTGGAGACTTATATTTCCCTCACTAACTTTAAACATCAGCTATCTGAGCAGCTAACCGATCGCTGCAGCTGTACATAGTCCATCCGTATATAGCCCACCCAATCTACCTACCTCATCCCCATATTGTTTTTCTTTTCTTTTCTGCTCTTTTGCACACCAGTATCACTACTTGCACATCATCATCTGCTCATCTATCACTCCAGTGTTAATCTGCTAAATTGTAATTACTTCGCTACTATGGCCTATTTATTGCCTTACCTCCTCACGCCATTTGCACACACTGTACATAGACTTTCTTTTTTTCTATTGTGTTATTGACTGTACGTTTGTTTAATCCATGTGTAACTCTGTGTTGTTGTTTGTGTCGCACTGCTTTGCTTTATCCTGGCCAGGTCGCATTTGTAAATGAGAACTTGTTCTCAACTAGCTTACCTGGTTAAATAAAGTTGAAAAAATAAATAATAATTAAAGTACCAATTGGCAAAGGAACAATACCAAGGTTTGACAAAGAAACAGGATTTATACTATTCTAATGTTGGTCACTGGGGGGAAGGAAGCAGCATGGGAAGGTGGAGTATCCAATAAGACAAGAGGTAATAGTTCAGATGCAGCTAAAGAATTTAAGGAGGGTGGGCCATTGAGACTAAATGGCCAAGGTGGAATAAGGTTCCTAGCGTACAACCAGGTAACGTTTCCCAGCTGATTACATGCATAGGTCCTCAAAAAGTACAATGGAGAGAGTATCGGACTGCTAGTGTAAAGCCTCTAAATGATAAAGGAGATGTTGTGTTGACAGCAATAAAACCCACAATAACTCCCCCAGCTTGTATCTGCGACTCAGGGAATGTGGATGTAGGAAACACCACTAAATTGCCTGTCTTACACAGCCCTAAAAACAGACACAAGTAGTTTTGATGTACTGGATGGGCAACAATTGATAACTAGGGTAAATATGCCAAACATAGGCAAAGGCATGAGGACACCTTTGGATCATCTCTGGAGCTGTGGGGGTAATGGGGACACTGGAGCTGTGGGGGTAATGGGGACACCTTCGGATCATCTCTGGAGCTGTGGGGGTAATGGGGACACTGGAGCTGTGGGGGTAATGGGGACACCTGATCATCTCTGGACTGTGGGGGTAATGGGAACCTGGATGGAGCTGTGGGGGTAATGGGAACCTCGGGATCATTTCTGGAGCTGTAGGGGTAAGGGGACACTGGAGCTGTGGGTAAGGGGACACCTCAGGATCATCTCTGGAGCTGTAGGGGTAAGGGGACACTGGAGGTGGGGTAATGGGAACCGTCAGGATCATCTCGGAGCTGTGGGGTAAGGGGGACACTGGAGCTGTGGGGTAAGGGGACACCTCAGGATCATCTCTGGAGCTGTGGGGTAAGGGGACACTGAGCTTGGGACGGGAACCTCAGGATCATCTCTGGAGCTGTGGGGGTAATGGGACACCTCGGATCACTCTGGAGCTGTGGGGGTAATGGGGACCTCCGGATCATCTCTGGAGCTGTAGGGGTAAGGGGGACACTGACTGTGGGGTAGGACACTCAGGATCATCTCTGGAGCTTGGGGGTAGGGGGACACTGGAGCTGTGGGGGTAAGGGGGACACTTCAGGATCATCTCTGGAGCTGTGGGGTAAGGGGACACTGGAGCTGTGGGGTAATGGGGAACCCTCGGATCATCTCTGGAGCTGTGGGGGTAAGGGGACACTGAGCTGTGGGGAATGGGACTAGGATCATCTCTGGAGCTGTGGGGTAAGGGGACACTGGATGTGGGGTAAGGGGGACACCTCAGGATCATCTCTGGAGCTGTGGGGGTAATGGGGACACCTCCGGATCATCTCTGGAGCTGTGGGGGTAATGGGGACATCAGGATCATCTCTGGAGCTGTGGGGGTAATGGGGAACCCCGATCACTCTGGAGCTGTGGGGGTAATGGGACACCCGGATCATCTCTGGAGCTATGGGGGTAATGGGACACCTCAGGATCATCTCTGGAGCTATGGGGGTAAGGGGACACCTCCGGATCATCTCTGGAGCTGTGGGGGTAAGGGGACCCGGATCATCTCTGGAGCTGTGGGGGTAATGGGAAACCTCCGGATCAGCTCTGGAGCTGTGGGGGTAATGGGGACACCCCGGATCATCTCTGGAGCTGTGGGGTAATGGGGACACCCCGGATCATCTCTGGATGTGGGGGTAAGGGGGACACTGGAGCTGGTGGGGGTAAGGGGGACACCTCAGGATCATTCTGAGCTGTGGGGGTAAGGGGAGACTCCGGATCATCTCTGGAGCTGTGGGGGTAATGGGGACACCTCAGGATATCTCTGGGCTGTGGGGGTAATGGGGACACTCCGGATCAGCTCTGAGCTGTGGGGGTAATGGGACACCCCGGATCATCTCTGGAGATATGGGGTATGGGGACACCTCAGGATCATCTCTGGAGCTATGGGGTAAGGGGGAACCTGATCACTTTGGAAGCTGTGGGGGTAAGGGGACACTCAGATATATTGGAGCTGTGGGGGTAATGGGGACACCTCCGGATCAGCTCTGGAGCTGTGGGGGTAATGGGGACACCCCCGGATCATCTCTGGAGCTGTGGGGGTAATGGGGACACCCCCGGATCATCTCTGGAGCTGTGGGGGTAATGGGGACACTGGAGCTGTGGGGGTAATGGGGACACTGGAGCTGTGGGAGTAATGGCTACATGTTCCTCCTCATAGGATGGATAGGGTGTTGTTATCTGTGGGAAACTGAACTGACAACAGCAACATGACTTGCTTCTGAGCTACTGAACAGTTCTTTGCAAAATAGTTTTAGATCGAATGGCAGAGCTAAAAGAGCAGTGGCTCAAATTAATGAGTCGTATGGACATGTGCTGTCTCAGGTAGAGATGGCAGCCCTAGTAATCGTGCTAGGTGCAGGAGTTGTAGTAGAGGGTAAGGGGATTAACAATTTGACATACTCCATGCAGACCCTTACTAATTTGACCGTATAGGGTTTTACTCAGTTGTCACTAGATGTGCAGAATTTGATGGCAGTAGTGACCAGAGACAAAATGGCACTCGATTACATATCGATTACATATTGGCTGAAGAGGGTGGTGCCTGCAGGGGCCTTGGAATAGACGATGAGGATTACTGTGTCATGTCGCTTCCTGACTCCTCTGACAACACCATTATTAATGACCTGGCTAAATTAGGAGGTACTCTGGCAAAAGCTGTCAACACCATCTTTGACCAAACTGGACACTGGTTTAATGGTGTATTTGGATACGTGGTGGGTAAGGTAATGATGTTCCTGTCTGCCATGATTGTTCCACTTCTGGTAGGTCTCCCGGGTGGCGCAGTGGTCTAGGGCACTGCATCGCAGTGCTAGCTGCGCCACCAGAGTCTCTGGGTTCGCGCCCAGGCTGGGCTGGGTTCGCGCCCAGGCTCTGTCGCAGCTGGCCGCAACCGGGAGATCCGTGGGGCGACGCACAATTGGCATAGCGTCGTCCGGGTTAGGGAGGGTTTGGCCGGTAGGGAGGGTTTGGCCGGTAGGGATATCCTTGTCTCAGTATGTAAAAAATGTAATAAAATGTATGCACTCTACTGTAAGTCGCTCTGGATAAGAGCGTCTGCTAAATGACTAAAATGTAATGTAAATATGTAATGGTAGGACTACTGTGCTTTGCTGTTGCTTTATGTATAAGAAAGTGCTTGGCTAAAAAGACTGTTGAACATTTGGTGATAATGGGACACATGTATGTAGGGTTGGTCACAAGAAGGGAGCAAACTTACCTAATGTGGTAGAAGGAAGAAGGAAGATATGGGAGATACTAGAGCTTGTCGCGTATACAACTGAGAGAAGAGTATAGTGATAGGAGAAACTAAAGGGGATTTTAATGTAGTAGATGTACAGCGACAGGTGTAAACCTTTCCAGGATAGAGGAAGGCATGGGAGCACCTTTTGGATGGATGTGGGTATGCAGTGATAAGAGGTACCTCACTTTACGTGGTGTGGTGTTGGAGGGCCAGTAGGAGGCACTGTTTCAGATGGAATGTTAAACGAGTGTCCTGACTCTCTGATGGTATTTAAAGTTCCCATGGCACTTATCGTAAGAGAAGGGGTGTTAACCCCGGTGTCCTGGCTAAATTCCCAATCTGGCACTCATACCATCATGGCCAACTAATCAATCCCAGTTTCCAATTGGCTCATTCACCCCCCTCCTCTCCCCTGTAACTATTCCCCAGGTTGTTGCTGTAAATTAGAATTTGTTCTCAGTATTCTTACCTGGTTGAATAAAAAAATCAGATGACCCCACATGGGGTTGCAAGCCCTAGTTTGGGTAACCCTGTTGTACATTATTATTATCCAAATAAAGTGTTAAAGGATGTGACTCACAAACAAAATATGCAATCAATTTTATAATATAGCGAATTGTTCAATTACATCGGTTTGAAGTCGAAAGCACTTTATGCATTTTATAAATCTACTCCTACACAATTGTGACTCAAATCGGTCTCATGTAGCAACATTTGAAACAGTTTTTTTTTACATTAGATAAAAGTAGAGATTCAGAGCTACTAAATGGTATATCAACACTGCATTTTTGAGGAACAATGGGAAAGTAATTCTGCTTTGAAAGTTGATATACATGTAACCTTAATTTTGAGAAAATGGCCTTTGAACAATTTGGTGCACCTACTGGAGAGCTCTTCTTTGTCTACACCCATTCACCATTGTTCACACTCTCTTTAAGCTTTAGCCCCACCCATCTCTTGAAGGATTCACATGTGAGGTCATGTGCTAAACAGCGAGTAGTGTAGTAAAGATTAAGACTAAAAGTGGTAAAAGTAGTGGCCTACAATAAGGAAAAATTCCAGGTAAACAGAAAGTGTCCAGATAAAAATATTTTATAAATATTAGATGACGCTTACCCAGACACACTTGACGAATGGGTCATGTGAGAAAAATGCTTTAACTACCAGCTAGTACATGTTTGGATTAAAAAGTACATTATATTATTTTGGGAATGTAGTGAAGTAAAAGTTGACAAAAATATAAATAGTAAAGTAATGTACAGATATCCCTCCAAAAATACTTAAGTAGTACTTTACACCACTTCCCAAATACCTTCACACCAGTACATTAGCATACTTTATATACTTTTACACACTTATCACATAGTATTCCATACATAAGTTAAGGCCATGCAACCTGAGTTGAAACCTGAGTGAGGTGCACAAGTACACTACATAAACAGATGATAAACTCAGCAAAAAAAGAAACGTCCTCTCACTGTCAATTGCGTTTATTTTCAGCAAACCTGTGTAAATGTGTAAATATTTGTATGAACATAACAAGATTCAACAACTGAGACATAAATTGAACAAGTTCCACAGACATGTGACTAACAGAAATGGAATAATGTGTCCCTGAACAAAGGGGGGGTCAAAATCAAAGTAACAGTCAGTATCTGGTGTAGGCACCAGCTGCATTAAGTACTGCAGTGCATCTCCTCCTCATGGACTGCACCAGATTTGCCAGTTCTTGCTGTGAGAGGTTACCCCACTCTTGCACCTGCAAGTTCCCAGACATTTCTGGGGGGAATGGCCCTAGCCCTCACCCTCCGATCCAGCAGGTCCCAGACGTGCTCAATGGGATTGAGATCCGGGCTCTTTGCTGGCCATGGCAGAACACTGACATTCCTGTCTTGCAGGAAATCACGCACAGAACGAGCAGTATGGCTGGTGGCATTGTCATGCTGGAGGGTCATGTCAGGATGAGCCTGCAGGAAGGTTACCACATGAGGGGGGAGGATGTCTTCCCTGTAACGCATTGAGATTGCCTGCAATGACACCAAGCTCAGTCCAATGACTCTGTGACACACCTCCCAAGACCATGACGGACCCTCAAGCTACAAATTGATCCCACTCCAGTGTACAGGCCACGGTGTAACGCGCATTCCTTCGACGATAAATGTGAATCCAACCACCACCCCGGATGAGACAAAACCGAAACTAGTCAGTGAAGAGCACTTTTTGCCAGTCCTGTCTGGACCAGCGACGGTAGGTTTGTGCCCATAGGCGACGTTGTTGCCGGTGATGTCTGGTGAGGACCTGCCTTACAACAGGCCTACAAGCCCTCAGTCCAGCCTCTCTCAGCCTATTGCGGACAGTCTGAGCACTGATGGAGGGATTGTGCGTTCCTGGTGTAACTCAGGCAGATGTTGTTGCCATCCTGTACCTGTCCCGCAGGTGTGATGTTCGGATGTACCGATCCTGTGCAGGTGTTTTTACACTTGGTCTGCCACCGTGAGGACGATCAGCTGTCCGTCCTGTCTTCCTGTAGCGCTGTCTTAGGCGTCTCAAAGTACGGACATTGCAATGTATTGCCATGACAACATCTGCAGTCCTCAGGCCTTCTTGCAGCATGCCCATGGCACTTTCACGCAGATGAGCAGGGACCCTGGGCAGTAGAAAGGTCTCTTTAGTGTCCTAAGTTTTCATAACTGTGACCTTAATTGCCAACCGTCTGTAAGCTGTTTGTGTCTTAACGACCGTTCCACAGGTGCATGTTCATTAATTGTTTATGGTTCCTTGAACAAGCATGAGAAACAGTGTTTAAACCCTTTACAATGAAGATCTGTGAAGTTATTTGGATTTTTACGAATTATCTTTGAAAGACAGTTTACATCTACTCAGGATTTTCTACGGCTAGTTTCACATTCCAACTCAGGCTTCATCAATGTCATAAGGGTGAATATTGATTAAACCCCTGCTGCCATCTCAAGCCAGGCTTGTAACTGAATGCAGAGGCATTTGTTTTTTAAATTAAAACCTTTAATTAACTTGGCAAGTCAGTTAAGAACAAATTCCTATTTACGATGATGGCCTACTCCGGCCAAGCCCCGACGACACTGGACCAATTGTGCGCCGCCCTATGATACTCCCAATCACGGCAGGATGTGATACAGCCTGGATTTGAACCAGGTACTATAGTGACGCCTCTTGCACTGAGATGCAGAACCTTAGACTGCATCAGTTGGGTATGGCAGGGTATAGCAGTCCCATACCCTAGCTCAAGACCCCCCCCAAAAAATAGGCAATTTTATTGGGACTAAAATCATTCTAATCCCAATTAAATTGCAATGGCTGTTTAGTGTGTTACCTGCCTGGCTTTAGGACCATGCATCACCTTTTCTTTCAAATATAGAAGCAGAGACAGTGACAGTTTGCTTTGTCGGTCAAGAGATGGGCAACTTTGATGGTGGTGGGGGCCACAAAATAATCTGAACTCATCATAAGGGGGAGCAGTTGCTCGCGGATCTGTGTACCCAGATGTGAAAAAAGCCTATTCCCTACAATACTTACATGCTCCAAGCAGACCACCATAGTCCCTGTGCCCAAGAACACAAAGGCAACCTGCCTAAATGACTACAGACCCGTAGCACTCACGTCCGTAGCCATGAAGTTGCTTTGAAATGCTGGTAATGGCTCACATCAACACCATCAACACCATTATCCCAGAAACCTTAGACCCACTCCAATTTGCATACCGCCCAAACAGATCCACAGATGATGCAATCTCTATTGCACTCCACACTGCCCTTTCCCACCTGGACAAAAGGAACACCGATGTGAGAATGCTTTTCATTGACTGCAGCTCAGCGTTCAACACCATAGTATCCTCAAAGCTCATCACCAAGCTAAGGATCCTGGGACTAAACACCTCCCTCTGCAACTGGATCCTGGCCTTCCTGACAGGCCGCCCCCAGGTGGTGAGGGTAGGTAGCAACACATCTGCCACACTGATCCTCAACACTGGAGCTCCCCAGGGGTGCGTGCTCAGTCTCCTCCTGTACTCCCTGTTCACCCATGACTGCACGGCCAGGCACGACTCCAACACCATCATTAAGTTTTCTGATGACACAACAGTGGTAGGCTTGATCACCGACAACGACGAGACAGCCTATAGGGAGGAGGTCAGAGACCTGGCCGGGTGGTGCCAGAATAACAACCTATCCCTCAACGTAACCAGGACTAAGGAGATGATTGTGGACTACAGGAAAAGGAGCACCGAGCACGTCCCCATTCTCATCGACGGGGCTGTAGTGGAGCAGGTTGAGAGCTTCAAATTCCTTGAAATCCACATCAACAACAAACTAGAATGGTTCAAACACACCACGATAAAGCCTATTCCCCCTCAGGAAACTAAAAAGATTTGGAATGGGTCCTGAGATCCTCAAAAGGTTCTACAGCTGCAACATCGAGGCATCCTGACCGGTTGCATCACTGCCTGGTACGGCAATTGCTCGGCCTCAGACCGCAAGGCACTACAGCTGGTAGTGCGAACGGCCCAGTACATCACTGGGTCAAAGCTGCCTGCCATCCAGGACCTCTACACCAGGCAGTGTCAGAGGAAGGCCCTAAAAATTGTCAAAGACCCCAGCCACCCCAGTCATAGACTGTTCTCTCTACTACCGCATGGCAAGCGGTACCGGAGTGCCAAGTCTAGGACAAAAAGGCTTCTCAGTTTTTACCCCCAAGTCATAAGACTCCTGAACAGGTAATCAAATGGCTACCCGGACTATTTGCATTTTGTGCCCCCCCTAACCCCTCTTTTACGCTGCTGCTACTCTCTGTTTATCTTATATGCATACATTCAACTATACATTCATGTACATACTACCTAAATTGGCCCGACCAACCAGTACTCCCGCACATTGGCTAACCGGGCTATCTGCATTGTGTCCCACCACCTGCCAACCCCTCTTTTTACGCTTCTGCTACTCACTGTTCATCATATACAGTATGCATAGTCACTTAAACGATACCTACATGTACATTATACCTCAATAAGCCTGACTAACAGGTATATAGCCTTGCTACTCTTTTTTCAAATGTCTTTTTACTGTTGTTTAATTTCTTTACTTACCTACACACACACACATACCTTTTTTCCCCCGCACCATTGGTTAGAGCATGTAAGTAAGCATTTCACTGTAAGGTCTACCTGTTGTATTCAGCGCACCTGAAAAATAAACTTTGATTTGATTTGGAATTCTCCTCATTTTGACATAGGGTGGAGAAATATTCTTTGATATGCCTTTGATTTCAAATCATGTGTGTGATTTATCTGGCATAGTTTGCATTTGCTGCAAGCTGTTTTAATTGCACCGTTAATTACTTTCAGATGTTGTCATTTGATATTGTAACAGATCAATCTCGCTGGCAAAACGTAATTAAATAATGCTAAGTTATTTAGCTATAATGTGGATGTAGAGCTGTTTCTTGGTTTCTAAATATAATGACTACCCAGATAACTGCTGCGAAAAGCAACACAATAACATCATGTGATTTTCGTCATTCTTGTTGTGATTTGATGGCGTGTATTATGCAGCTATTCATGTTGCGTTGTATGCACCATTCCACAGGTAAATGAGTCAAAGTATGATGATGTTTAGTTGTGGTTGACATTGTACAGTGCGTTCGGAAAGTATTCATACCCCTTGACTTGTTCCACATTTTGTTGTGTTACAGCCTTATTTTAAAATGGATTAAATAAATGTTTTTCCCTCGTCAATCTACACACAATACCCCATAATGACATCACAATACCCCATAATGACATCACAATACCCCATAATGACATCACAATACCCCATAATGACATCACAATACCCCATAATGACAAAAACGAAAACAGGTTTTTAGACATGTCAGAACATTCATGAAAAATAAAAAACAGAAATAACTTATTTTCATAAGTATTCACACCCTTTGCTATGAGATGCAACATTGAGCTCAGGTCCATCCTGTTTCCACTGATCATCCTTGAGATGTTTCTACAACTTAATTGGAGTCCACCTGTGGTAATTATGTGGGTAAAACAAAGCGCAAATTAAAAGTACGTATCTCAGAGCATCGTAGCACCATTAGGTGTAAAATCTCGACTTACCCAGTTGCGGCCCACTTTTTGGAAGCAAACCACTCGATTTCGTCTCTGCGTTATATTGCCAGCGAACTTGTCAACCTCCCTAGGAGAGGGGGTGACCTAGATAATTTATTGTTAAAACGAGAGGCTGCCTGGATCTTTAATTTAAAGACCCTTGCTCCCTTCGGTCTCAACGTAGACTTTGATCTGAAGCCAGTCTTGTGATTATTGTGACTTTGCCATTGTAATTGTTTGTAGGCTTATGTAGTCTAAATTTAATCTATGATCGTATGCTATCCATTTGTTTTTTGTATGTTCTTTGTATTTCATTTCAATATTTGAGAATTAACCAATGATATTAGGCCATACTTGGCCATGATTACAGACACCTGTGTGTGTGTCTTTTGACACTATATAAAACGAGTCACCCTGCAGTGTTTGAGATTATACCCTGGTGAAGACAGCTTGGATGTCGAAACGTTGGACATGAAATTCTTGCATCTGAGCTCTTAGAGTGTGCGGCTGTCCTTCATTATTTAAGCTCTAAAACGATGCCGAATGATAATTATTTTCCTGACACTGGTCATAGACCCAAACAAGATTACTTTGAATATAGCCAAAGGGAGCGTGATAAGATCAATGTATCGTAGTCCCTTTTTGACATGCCGGGAGGTAATTCTGAACTCTCGAAAGAACTGTTAAATTTATCTAAGCGCCAGACGAGAACGCATCTACATATTGTCACTCTTGGTGATTATGTGCGTCAAGGCATTATTCCACGGGGACTCAGGTGGCAAAAATAACCATTATTGGGACAGCGCACAGATGATTTCTGGTGCTGGTGTGCCATCCTGAACAAATGCTCTACTGATTTAATGACATTAATTGTTGACCAGTTGAAAATGGATAACACGATTAAAGACAAACGCACAGCTTTGCAAATAGCTGTTAATGATGATGGCATATTCAATGAACTGATGAAAACTAACCAAGCGCTCCAGGACAAGTTGTCTACAGAAATAAAGGAACTTAAAATCAAGAAATTCAACCAAGACAAAAAAGACAAGGCCGAGGTCAAAGTCTACTTCTGAAGAAACCCTGATAAAAGAGGTCCCGCTTACTTCTATCCCCCTGTCTGATCAACACATTTACATTACATTTAAGTCATTTAGCGGACGCTCTTATCCAGAGCGACTTACAAATTGGTGCATTCACCTTATGATATCCAGTGGAACAACCACTTTACAATAGTGCATCTAACTCTAAGATTACTTTATCCTATCCTAGGTATTCCTTAAAGAGGTGGGGTCTCAGGTGTCTCCGGAAGGTGGTGATTGACTCCGCTGACCTGGCGTCGTGAGGGAGTTTGTTCCACCATTGGGGTGCCAGAGCAGCGAACAGTTTTGACTGGGCTGAGCGGGAACTGTACTTCCTCAGAGGTAGGGAAGCGAGCAGGCCAGAGGTGGATGAACGCAGTGCCCTTGTTTGGGTGTAGGGCCTGATCAGAGCCTGAAGGTACGGAGGTGCCGTTCCCCTCACAGCTCCGTAGGCAAGCACCATGGTCTTGTAGCGGATGCGAGCTTCAACTGGAAGCCAGTGGAGAGAGCGGAGGAGCGGGGTGACGGGCTACAACCAGCGCCTCATCCGCTTCCAGTGCCAGTTTTTCATCCAACAAGAGACTGGGCCGATGGAAGGGCGGAGGTGGCCGCGGGCACGCGCACTGACGAGATGCCGCACCCGACGAGGTAAGAAGAAACGACTACCAGAGGCGGAGGGGACTGTGTGTCTTTAATTTATCAAGCAAGATATTGAGCCCTGCCCATGTCTCTTTGCTTAATAAAGGGTTATCTTTTGTGCCTACAACTCAGTGCAACGATTTAAATGTGAAGGTAGACATGTTTAAGTTTTTTAGAAACATCCGTTTAAGGGAATACTTTAGCTCCCCTAATCCTGATATTTCTATTGAACCAGTAGGCTGCTCACCTGCACATACTCCGACTCCTTTAAGAAGCAAGAGTTATTTTGTACCTCCAGCCAATCGCAACCACTCTATCGAGACATATTGCAGACTTGTTAAAAAATATGTTGTTCATCTCATTAAGAACAAACAGGAGAACATATCTTTCCATCATTTACCTCAGAATGAAAAACAAGCTTTGCTCCTTACCCGCCCTGCTGATAAGGGTGGGTCGGTTGTACTATCCGATACGTCAGTCCTTACCCGCCCTGCTGATAAGGGTGGGTCGGTTGTACAATCCGATACGTCAGTCCTTACCCGTCCTGCTGATAAGGGTGGGTCGGTTGTACAATCCGATACGTCAGTCCTTACCCGCCCTGCTGATAAGGGTGGGTCGGTTGTACAATCCGATACGTCAGTCCTTACCCGCCCTGCTGATAAGGGTGTGTCGGTTGTACTCATGAATAGGACAGTTTATGTAAATGAGTGTCATAGACAACTGTTTGACAACACCTTTTACAAGAAACTCAGAAGTGACCCCACTTCCCAATTTCAGAACACTATCTTTACTGTCCTAGATGGGTGTTTAAAAATAACACGACTTTTTGGCTATTCAACACCCTAAAATTGCCACTTTCTATACTTTGCCGAAATTACACAAGAATGTTACAAAACCTCCAGGGCGCCCTATTGTAGCGGGCATTGATGCAGTAACGACCCTATTGTAGCGGGCATTGATGCAGTAACGGCCCCTATTGTAGTGGGCATTGATGCAGTAACAGCCCCTATTGTAGCGGGCATTGATGCAGCCCTTCTATCTACTTCTGTTGACTTTTTTATTAGACCACTCGCAGAACAGCTCCCCTCCTTTGTAAAGGACACCAGCAGTATGATCTCAGAACAGCTCCCCTCCTAAAGGACACCAGCAGTATGATCTAGACCAGTCTCTTCCTTTGTAAAGGACACCAAGCAGTATGATCTCAGAACAGCACCCCTCCTAAAGGCACCAGCAGTATGATCTCAGAACAGCTCCCCTCCTAAAGGAAACCAGCAGTATGATCTCAGAAAGCTCTCTCTTTGTAAAGGACACCAGCAGTATGAATCTCAGAAACAGCTCCACTCCTAAAGGACACCAGCAGTATGGTCTCAGAACAGTCCCCTCCTAAAGGACACCAGCAGTATGATCTCAGAACAGTTCCCCTCTTTGTAAGGACACCAGCAGTTATGATCTCAGAACAGCTCCCCTCCTTTGTAAAGGACACCAGCAGTATGATCTCAGAACAGCTCCCCTCCTAAAGGACACCAGCAGTATGGTCTCAGAACAGCTCCCCTCCTAAAGGAACCAGCAGTATGGTCTCTATTATTGAATCTCTTCATTCCTCCCCTGAGAATACCTTGTTAGTTACTTTTGATGTTGAGTCGTTATACACAATATTCCACACGAGGGCGGTATTGGGAGCTATGGAACATTTTCTTCTGCGACGTGACCCTAATAAACTACTTCCAGTGCATCATGCATTATAACATTGGCTGAAATAGTATCACGACATGTTGTCTAAATTATTTTACTTTTTTTCTATTTCAGACGAAGGGGTACTGCTATGGGATCCCATGGCTCCTAAACTATGCTAATATTTGTATGTGGGTAACTGGGAGAAACTCTATTTTCAATCCTCTCAAAAATGTTTTCTTGCCTAACATCATTATGTGGAAACGGTATATTGATGATATTTTTGTTCTATGGAGGGGTGATGCAAAACAGCTCCAGGTGTTCCATGCTTTTCTTAACTCCTGTTCTGAACATTTGAGATTTACTATGCAATCTGATACACGTCAAATCAGTTTTCTTGATCTTCTGATCTTGTATGAAAATAATGTTATATACACTGATCTATACAGGAAACTAATCTTAACAGTTTGTTGAGGGCTGATAGTTGTGTGTGTTTTTGGACCTTCCCTTGGTCCTATTCTCGCGGGGCAGAAATCTCAGAGACCAATTGGTAAACTCTGATTTAACCCCCCAAGATATTCCCGAACAACGTCTATTTGCGCCCATACTGGATGGAAATTACATGTGTAATGGCTGTGCCCAATGCAATGGCACTTATAAATGTAGATCCTTCAAACACCCCCAAACAGGGAAACAGATCCCAATCAAAGGTGTTATTACGTGCTCCACTAAGGCAGTTATTTATCTTATAACTTGTCCTTGTGGGAAAAATTATGTGGGTAAAACAAAGCGTGAATTAAAAGTACTTATCTCAGAGCATCGTAGCACCATTAGGTGCAAAATCTCGACTTACCCAGTTGTGGCCCACTTTTTGGAAGAAACCACTCGATTTCGTCTCTGCGTTATATTGGTATCGAACTTGTCACCCTCCCTAGGAGAGGGGGTGACCTCGACAATTTATTGTTAAAACGAGAGGCTGCCTGGATCTTTAATTTAAAGACCCTTGCTCCCTTCAGTCTCAACGTAGACTTTGATCTGAAGCCAGTCTTGTGATTATTGTGACTTTGCCATTGTAATTGTTTGTAGGCTTATGTAGTCTAAATTTAATCTATGATCGTATGCTATCCATTTGTTTTTTTATATGTTCTTTGTATTTTATTTTAATATTTGAGAATTAACCAATGATATTAGGCCATACTTGGCCATGATTACAGACATGTGTGTGTGTGTGTCTTTTGACACTATAAAACGAGTCACCCTGCAGTGTTTGTGATTATACCCTGGTGAAGACAGCTTGCCTGACGAAACGTTGGACATGACATTTTTGCATCTGAGCTCTTAGAGTGTGCGGCTCTCCTTTATTTTCAAGTTTTCCACTCCACTAGTCAGCACCTCGCCTAAATAGGTGTGAGTTTCTTTTCCCTCTAAATACAATTGATTGGACATGATTTGGAAAGGCAATTACGGATACAAAGGGAAAACCAGCCACGTTGCGGACACCGACGTCTTGCTCCAAGACAAACTAAACACCCTCTTCACGCGCTTTGACGCGGCCCGCTGCCAGTGCTCTCCTTTTCCGAGGCCAACGTGAGTAAAGCATTTAAACGTGTTAACCCTCGCAAGGCTGCCGGCCCAGACGGCATCCCTACACGTGTTCTCATGGCATGCGCAGACCAGCTGGCTGGTGTGTTTACGGACATATTCATTTGCTCCCTATCCCAGTCTGTTGTCCCCACATGCTTCAAGATAGCCACCATTGTTCCTGTACCCAAGAAAGCTAAGGTAACTGAGCTATACGACTACTGCCCCGTAGCACTCACTTCTGTCATCATGAAGTGCTGTGAGAGACTAGTCAAGGATCATATCACCTCTACCTTACCTGAGGAAGGAAGGCTATAGACATAGACTGTTCTCTCTGCTAACGCACGGCAAGCAGTACCGGAGTGCCAAGTCTAGGTCCAAGAGGCTTCTGAACAGCCTCTACCCACAAGTCATAAGACTCCTGAACATCTAATCAAATGACAACTCAGACTATTTGCTCCCCCCCCCACTCGTTCACTCTGCTGCGACTCTCTGTTATCATCTATGCATAGTCACTTTAATAACTCTACCTACATGTACCTATTACCTCAACTAACCGGTGCCCCCGCACATTGAATCTGTACCCCCCTGTATATAGTCAAATCAAATCAAATTTATTTATATAGCCCTTCTTAAATCAGCTGATATCTCAAAGTGCTGTACAGAAACCCAGCCTAAAACCCCAAAAAGCAAGCAACAGCAAGCATATAGTCTCACTATTGTTATTTTACTGCTGCTCTTTAATTACTTGTTACTTTTATTTCTTATTCATATTTTTTTTAACTGCATTTTTGGTTAGGGGCTCGTAAGTAAGCAATTCACTGTAATGTCTACACCTATTGTATTCGGCACAAGTGACTTTAAAATGTTTGATTTTATTTGACACCCTAGACCCACTTCAATTTGCTTACCGCCCCAATAGATCCACAGACGATGCAATCGCCATTGCACTGCACACTGCCCTATCCCATCTGGACAAGAGAAATACCTATGTAAGAATACTGTTCATTGACTACAGCTCAGCATTCAACACCATAGTACCCTCCAAGCTCATCATTAACCTCGGGACCCTGGGTCTGAACCCCGCCCTGTGCAACTGGGTCTGGGACTTCCTGACGGGCTATGTGACTCTAAATTGAGCTCAGGTCCATCCTGTTTCCATTGATCATCCCTGAGATGTTTTCACAACTTGATTGGAGTCCACCTGTGGTCATTTCAATTGATTAGACATGATTTGGAAAGGCACATACCTGTCTATATAAGGTCCCACCTTTGACAGTGCATGTCAGAGCAAAAACCAAGCCATGAGGTTGAAGGAATTGTCCGTAGAGCTCCAAGACAGGATTGTGTCTAGGCACAGATCTGGGGAAGGATACCAAAAAATGTCTGCAGCATTGAAGGTCCCCAAGAACACAGTGGCCTCCATAATTCTTAAATGGAAGAAGTTTGGAACCACCAAGACTCTTCCTAGAGCTGGCCAAATTGAGTAATCGGGGGAGAAGGGCCTTGGTCAGGGAGGTAACCAAAAACCCAATGGTTACTCTGACAGAGCTCCAAAGTTCCTCTGTTTAGATGGGAGAACCTTCCAGAAGGACAACCATCTCTGCAGTACTCCACAAATCAGGACTTTATGGTAGAGTGGCCAGACGGAAGCCACACTTCAGTAAAAGGCACATGACAGCCAGCTTGGAGTTTGCCAAAAGGCACCTAAAGACTCTCAGACCATGAGAAACAAGATGTTCTAGTCTGATGAAACCAAGATTGAATTCTTTGGCCTGAATGCCAAGCTGGAGGCAACTTGGCACCATCCCTACGGTGAAGCATGGTGGTGGCAGCATCATGCTGTGGGGAAGTTTTTCAGCTGCAGGGACTAGAAGACTAGTCAGGATCGAGGGAAGGATGAACAGAACAAAGTACAGAGATCCTTGATGAAAACCTTCCAACAGGACAATGACCCTAAGCACACAGCCAAGACAACGCAGGAGTGGCTTCGGGACAAGCCTCTGAATGTCCTTCAGTGGCCCAGCCAGAACCCGGACTTGAACCCGATCGAACATCTCTGGAGAGACCTGAAAATAGCTGTGCAGCAACACTCCCCATCCAACCTGACAGAGCTTGAGAGGATCTGCAGAGAAGAATGGGTGAAACTCCCCAAATACAGGTGTGCCAAGCTTGTAGCGTCATACCCAAGAAGACTCGAGGCTGTAATTGCTGCCAAAGGTGCTTCAACAAAGTACTGAGTAAAGGGTCTGAATACGTATGTAAATTAGATATTTCCATTTATTTTTTTAACATTTGCAGAAATGTCTAAAAACCTGTTTTTGCTTTGTTATCATGGGATATTGTGTGTAGATTGATGAGGGGGGGGAAACTATTTAATCCGTTTTGGAAAAAGGTTGTAACGTAACAAAATGTGGAAAAAGTCAACGGGTCTGAATACTTTCCGAATGCTCTGTACATTGACCTTTAAAGTAATATTAAAAATTCATGGCTGGGGTCATTTTGTTGTCGTTTTCCAAATAGCATTTTAGAGTTTTTGAATTGTGTAGGACTACAGTAAATGAGCTTTAACTTCCAGATAATTCCCCCATAATCCACCCCACCTTGTTTTGCCGTACCCCAGGTTTAGCTGTGGTCACGTTCCCCTGCTCAGACTTTGCATGCATCAACCAATGTTTGCTTGCCACGTCATCAACTGCCAGATCGTCGACCAGTCGGGCATCAGATAGAACATAATGATTTGATTCGCTGAGACGTGAAATACCTATCCAGGCGTTGTAAGATCTGGTTCATGGCAGACGAGTAGGTCATGTATCTTCATTGAGACAATGTTGAATCAACCAAAGTTAGGCTGCTACCTCTATCTGCTTTCATTTATATATATACAGAACCAGTCAAACGTTTCGACGTTTTTTTTTATTTTTTTTTATTTTTTTTATTATTTTCTACATTGTAGAATAATAGTGAAGATATCACAAGTATGAAAGAACACATATGGAATCATGTAGTAACCAAAAAAGTGTTAAACAAATCAAAATACATTTTATATTTGAGATTCTTCAAATAGCCACCCTTTGCCTTGATGACAGCTTTGCACACTAAATATATATATATATACCCCTCATGGATCACCATGGGAGTAATCCTACAGAAGCGTATTAGTACCAACTGATAAAGTTTCATTACTGAATAAAGTCTAGCGGGCTCACGTCTCAGCCAGCCGATGCGCTGCAGGGACATAAAGGCCTATGAACTCTTATGATAGGTTCAGGTAGAAACCAAAATGCTACATCAACCAATTGTAGTATTGATAGTTTCAGCCATGATGTAAATGGAGGTTTAGCACTCTAGAGCAAACGAAATGTAAAGATAATTTCCAAAAGAGCCAAGGTGAATGCAGTCTGCGCTAACGCGGGGACATTGCCTTCAACTTTCTATCACGCTGTAGTGCAGTTCTTCAGAAATACGGATTGAATCCAGCCTTTACACCAGGGGTGTCAAACTCAAATACCCAGTGGGCCAAAATGTAAAACCTGAACAAAGTCGCGGGCCAACATTGAACAAATGAACCTTTTAATATGGACCCAAACAAGTTTTGCTTTAACATTGAATATGGAACAAGCATCGCTTATTACCATACAATATATAATTTAATAGTGGAGACATGCAAAATCGAATTTCAAATGAAAAAACACATCAATGGCATTCATTTATTAAATAAATAACAATTTAAGATAAAAATCGTAATGCCTCGTTTCTATTTGCAGCCTCTTGCTGATTTAAATACACAAAATAAACTTTTTAAACTTTTTCACTGGCTATAATCAACCATTCACAAGCCCATGCCTTGTAGCAACAAAAGTGCACAAAGAAAACGTTAATTATTGCACCACTGATCTAATCTTTTTAACGAACTCTCCCTCATTAAAGGGCCGGCTGATTTTCGAGCTCTGCTGCCACTATATAACTAGCCTTTACAGCAGCCTCACTTGTGATGTGGCTTTTTTGAAACATATTCGTTGTGAACCAAACTCTTTCATCTCCTCTACTATTCTGGCTCCTTGAGTCATGTCCAGGTCCTTGTATTTGTCATGGTGTTTCGTTCATTAGTGTCGTCTAATGTTCTACTCCTTACTTACAGCCACGTTGACTCCACAAACAAGACAAACAGGGTTTGTCCTTTTACAATGTAAACAGATTTCTGCTCCACTTGCCCAGAAAGCTCCTGTTTTCTGCCTTTCTTTTCGCCATTTTTGGGAAGGGATAGCGCGCTGACAGTTGTAGCGTCTATGTTGCTATGACTACTGTCACAGAGGAGAGGGCGTTTCTGGGTCCTGTCCTGATTGGCGCGCGAAAACAACAGCAGAGCATTATGGGATTCGTAGTATTAGCGGTGAATGCGCTGTATAATACCGGCGGGCCAGCTCTAGTAGTAATTTGGTATTGTCTCGCGGGCCAAATATAATTACCCCGCGGGCCAAATTTGGCCCGCGGGCCAGAGTTTGACACCCATGCTTTACACAATCGACAGAAACCCAGGTTAGGCTGCGTAACATTATGCATTGATTGTGGCCAAGCAAAAGGCATTATTGGGCACATTCTTTAAGAAGTGTGGTGATCACAGACACATCTTTAAATATTTTGACATTAATCTGTACAATAATTGTCAGTTGGCTGTGTTTACACAGAAAGCCCAATTGTGATATTTTGCCCAGTTATTGGCAAAAGAGCTGATCTGATTGGTCAAAAGACCAATTTGTGGAAAAAGAATCAGAATTGGGCTAGAGGTGTAAACGCAGGACCTGCACTTCCATAGAATCCTAATCCACATTCATCAATGTGCCTGGTCGAAAACATTGACAGAGAGCTTTGTGCTCCCAGAGACCATCAATGGGACTGAAACAGCAAGTCGTAGTGGTGGCAGGTGGTCAGGCTACCTTATCAACACGGGCATCTCTCATAAACACGAGCCTACCTCATAAACACGATCCTCATAAACACGGTCTTACCTCATAAACACATTCCTACCTCATAAACAGGTTCCTACCTCATCAACATGGTCCTCATAAACACATTCCTACCTCATAAACAGGTTCCTACCTCATAAACACATTCTTACATCATAAACACGGTCTTGCATCATAAACAAGCTGGCTGGTGAGAGAAAGGTGAGACTGACTGATGCTGAGAGACGAATATATCTGATTGGTTTCTGACATCATCTGTGCCTATATAAACGTCCTCATGAATTGTCTTGAATTTAATTCTTCAAATGGTCTGTTTGAACAACAATATAAAGGCAACATGATGGTCCCATGTTTCATGAGCTGAAATAAAATATCAAACCAAGGAAACCAAGATACTAAAATATACTCCGTTCAATCCATACTTGAAAGAATAACAGAATGTGCAAAGTGCAAAGTGCAAAACAAAAAAAGAAACAGATTTTACCCTCTATAGCGTCGTCAGTGCTGTACAAACTCATTGAGGAAGTATGAAAAAATAAATATAATTATTTTTGTAGCTAACCTCAACTGATGAAATCATAGTAAACATCTAATGTCACCGTATCAATAAATTCACAAAGTAAAGCTTCCCAAGTCATAAAGGTGCGGCAGGTAGCCTAGTGGTTAGAGTGTTGGACTAGTAACCAGCAGGTAGCCTAGTGGTTAGAGTGTTGGACTAGTAACCAGCAGGTAGCCTAGTGGTTAGAGTGTTGGACTAGTAACCAGCAGGTACCTGCATGTTTTTTTTTTATTTTTTTATTATTTCTACATTGTTAGAGATAATAGTGAAGATATCACAAGTATGAAAGAACACATATGGAATCATGTTAGTACCAAAAAAGTGTTAAACAAATCAAAATACATTTTTATATTTGAGATTCTTCAAATAGCCACCCTTTGCCTTGATGACAGCTTTGCACACTAAATATATATTATACTTACCCCTCATGATCACCATGGGAGTAATCCTACAGAAAGCGTATTAGTACCAACTGATAAAGTTTCATTACTGAATAAAGTCTAGCGGGCTCACGTCTCAGCCAGCCGATGCGCTGCAGGGACATAAAGGCCTATGAACTCTTATTGATAGGTTCAGTAGAAACCAAAATGCTACATCAACCAATTGTAGTATTGATAGTTTCAGCCATGATGTAAATGGAGGTTTAGCACTCTAGAGCACAACGAAATGTAAAGATAATTTCAAAAGAGCCAAGGTGAATGCAGTCTGCGCTAACGCGGGGACATTGCCTTCACAACTTTCTATCACGCTGTAGTGCAGTTCTTCAGAAATACGGATTGAATCCAGCCTTTACACCAGGGGTGTCAAACTCAAATACCCAGTGGGCCAAAATGTAAAACCTGAACAAAGTCGCGGCCAACATTGAACAAATGAACCTTTTAATATGGACCCAAACAAGTTTTGCTTTTAACATTGAATATGGGAACAAGCATCGCTTATTACCATACAATATATAATTTAATAGTGGAGACATGCAAAATCGAATTTCAAATGAAAAAAACACACTCAATGGCATTCATATTAAATAAATAAAATTAAAATAAAAATCGTATGCCTCTTTTCTATTTGCAGCCTTCTGATTTAAATACCAAAATAAACTTTTTAAAACTTTTTCACTGGCTATAATCAACCATTCAAGCCCATGCCTTGTAGCAAGAAAAAGTGCACAAAGAAAACGTTTAATTATTGCACACTGATCTAATCTTTTTCACGAACTCTCCCTCATTAAAGGGCCGGGCTGATTTTTGCGATCTCTGCTGCCACTATATAACTAGCCTTTACAGCAGCCTCACTTTGTGATGTGGCTTTTTTGAACATATTTCTGTTGTGAAACCAAACTTCTTTTCATCTCCTCTACTTTCTGGCTCCTTTGAGTCATGTCCAGGTCCTTGTATTTGTCATGGTGTTTCGTTTCATAGTGTCGTCTAATGTTCTACTCCTTACTTACAGCCACGTGACTCCACAAACAAAGACAAACAGGTTTGTCTTTTACATATGTAAACAGATATTCTGCCTCCCACTTGCCCAGAAAGCTCCTGTTTTCTGCCTTTCTTTTCGCCATTTTTGGGAAGGATAGCCGCGCTGACAGTTGTAGCGTCTATGTTGCTATGACTACTGTCACAGAGGAGAGGCGTTTCTGGGTCCTGTCCTGATTGGCGCGCGAAAAACAACAGCAGAGCATTATGGGATTCGTAGTATTAGCGGTGAATGCGCTGTATAATACCGGCGGGCCAGCTCTAGTAGTAATTGGTATTGTCTCGCGGCCAAATATAATTACCCCGCGGGGCCAAAATTGGCCCGCGGGCCAGAGTTTGACACCCATGCTTTACACAATCGACAGAAACCCAGGTTAGGCTGCGTAACATTATGCATTGATTGTGGCCAAGCAAAGGCATTATTGGCACATTCTTTAAGAAGTGTGGTGATCACAGAACATCTTTAAAATTTTGACATAATCTGTACAATAATTGTCAGTTGGCTGTGTTACACAGAAAGCCCAATTGTGATATTTTGCCCAGTTATTGGCAAAAGAGCTGATCTGATTGGTCAAAGGACCAATTTGTGGAAAAAAGAATCAGAATTGGGCTAGAGGTGTAAACGCAGGACCTGCACTTCCATAGAATCCTAATCCACATTCATCAATGTGCCTGGTCGAAAACATTGACAGAGAGCTTTGTGCTCCCAGAGACCATTCAATGGGACTGAAACAGCAAGTCGTAGTGGTGGCAGGTGGTCAGGCTACCTTATTCAACACGGGCATCTCTCATAAACACGAGCCTACCTCATAAACACGATCCTCATAAACACGGTCTTACCTCATAAAACACATTCCTACCTCATAAACAGGTTCCTACCTCCATCAACATGGTCCCTCATAAACACATTCCTACCTCATAAACAGGTTCCTACCTCATAAACACATTCTTACATCATAAACACGGTCTTGCATCATAAAACAGCTGGCTGGTGAGAGAAAGGTGAGACTGACTGATGCTGAGAGACAATATATCTGATTGGTTTCTGACATCATCTGTGCGCTATATAAAACGTCCTCATGAATTGTCTTGAATTTAATTCTTCAAATGGTCTGTTTGAAACAACAATATAAAGGACACAATGATGGTCCCATGTTTCATGAGCTGAAATAAAATATCAAACCAAGGAAACCAAGATACTAAAATATACTCCGTTCAATCCATACTTGAAAGAATAACAGAATGTGCAAAGTGCAAAGTGCAAAACAAAAAAAGAAACAGATTTTACCTCTATAGCGTCGTCAGTGCTGTACAAACTCATTGAGAAGTATGAAAAAATAAATATAATTATTTTTGTAGCTAACCTCAACTGATGAAATCATAGTAAACATCTAATGTCACGTATCAATAAATTCACAAAGTAAAGCTTTTTCCCAAGTGCATAAAGGATGCGGTAGCAGGTAGCCTAGTGGTTACTAGAGAGTTAGTTTGGACTAGTAACCAGCAGGAGCCTATGGTTAGAGTGTTGGACTAGTAACCAGCAGGGTAGCCTAGTGGTTAGAGTTTGACTAGTAACCAGCAGGTAGCCTAGTGGTTAGAGTGTTGGACTAGTAACCAGCAGGGTAGCCTAGTGTTAGAGTGTTGGACTAGTAACACCGCAGGTAGCCTAGTGGTTAGAGGTTGGACTAGTAACCAGCAGGTAGCCTAGTGGTTAGAGTGTTGGACTAGTAACCAGCAGGTAGCCTAGTGGTTAGAGTGTTGGACTAGTAACCAGCAGGTAGCCTAGTGGTTAGAGTGTTGGACTTAGTAACCAAGCAGGTGAGCCTAGTGGTTAGAGTGTTGGACTAGTAACCAGCAGGTAGCCTAGTTGTTAGAGTGTTGGACTAGTA
>NW_019942952.1:102104-126990 GCF_002910315.2 Salvelinus sp. IW2-2015
CTAGTAACCAGCAGGTAGCCTAGTGGTTAGAGTGTTGGACTAGTAACCAGCAGGTAGCCTAGTGGTTAGAGTGTTGGACTAGTAACCAGCAGGTAAATTCACAAAGTAAAGCTTCCCCAAGTCATAAAGAAAGAAAGATAGAAATCAAATTGCTGCAGTATAACTGGAGTAAGGGTAATACATGGTCACCATTATGGATTACTGTTGTGCTTGGGGACGGAAGAGAACATGTTCAGAACAAAGTTACTAAATATTGTATACACCGTGTATGGCATTAGCTGTGTTTTTTGGCATAATTGGTACCGTCGTAAAGCAAGTGGGCGGAGTAATTTCCCCAAATGTCCCTGTTAAAAATAGGGTAATGTCATCACTTAGACTAAATGAAGGCCTGTGGTCTAGTGTAGTCTAGGGTGATATAGGGTGGTCTAGGGTGGTTCTTAGTCATGAGACATCCTCAATAACTTCTGTGACTTTTCTTTTCCATTTAGCTGTGTACTACAGTATGACAAGGTCTCNCTTAGTCATGAGACATCCTCAATAACTTCTGTGACTTTTCTTTTCCATTTAGCTGTGTACTACAGTATGACAAGGTCTCTGTCTGTCTCTACTGTGCCAAAGACTGGATAAACCTGTTCAGAAAACGTGTCATTGAAGGTGTAGATATGACACTAAACTTCCTGGTTTAGTGATATGGTGAGATGACATGAAAATAGGTCTTTGGCCACGCACACAAATCCTGTATTGTCTCTCATTCAAACATGACATTGCCTGTGTCTCAGTCAAGCTTATTTCTCTTCATATGACAAGGATTAAAAAGGATTTGACAGTAGATTGTCGACTTGATGACAACTGATGATGACTGCTAGCTAAGACTTTGAAAGTAAGATGTTGACATGATCAGTCCAATCAAAGCTACTGTAGATAGAACGTGATTTGATGTCATTCTATCTGTGGCCAATGACCTTGAGCCTTCTTGGCATGGGCACTTTTAATAGAACTCTATGGCAGAACCCAAGGGGCTAAAATTTTCGAGCTCTAACCTTAGAATTGGGGATGACGTACTGTCCCATGAGTGACAGAAATCTGAGCCAATCAAAACGCTCTGTATTTTCTGCTGGCTAGCCCCACCACCACAGAAAGCACTGAGCTAGGCTGAAACACCTGCATTTTGGAGCTGCCTTCCTCAAGAAAACAAAAAAGAGACCATGTTTGAATGCGGTTTTATTAACTCAATGATATATATATATATATTTATTACATTGTTTGCAAACTGATATGTGACACATATTAATGCCAAAATAACAAGCAAAACAGGCAAGCCCCCCCAAAAATAATATATATACATATTTTTTTCTTACCTAAAAGTGTGGTGCTCAAAACAGATGCCCTGAATGACGGGTCGCCACTGATAATAAGTGATATCCGTATCGCCGAAGACTACACCACTGCTGTCATCCTCTACCTCCAAGCGTTTATTCAAGGTGGATAATCTTTGGATGCCGACAGCGGTCGCACCATTGGAAGACATAGCTTGGATCGCAGCCTATAAAAATCTATTCCTGCTCTTTTCCCCGCGACCCATCAAACACATTTGGTGTACCATTATAGTGGTCTCTGATTGGTGGTCAGACTCGCTCAGGTGGAACAAACTTAAACCTTTTTTCAATGCTGATTTGAATGTCATTGAGAAAAGTGCCAAAGATTTTATTTCTCTCGCAAACATCCTTTCTGAATTTTAAAAGTAATCCTTGAAGTAACATCTAGTTTTCAAAAGTATCTGTAATCTGATTACAATATTTTTTTGCGGGTAACGTAACAGATTACAGTTACCGTTTTTTTGTAATCCCTTACATGTAATCCGTTACTCCTCAACCCTGCAGGGCTACGAGTCAGAAGGTCGAAGGTTCGCTGGCCACCACAGACGAGCTTACTCTCCCTGTTTCATACACTGCAACCAGAGATAGCTGCACACAATGATTATCTAGGGGGAAATTGATGCCATTTTATAATTACAATTATATCAATATATATCAATATATCAATATTATTATTATGTGTTTACACAAGCAGCCCAATTGTGATCTTTTGCCCAGTTATTGGCAAAAGAGCTGATCTGATCGGTCAAAATACCAATTAGTGGAAAAATAATCATCATTGTGCTGGAGGTGAAAACGCAGGACCTGCACTTCCATAGAATCCTCATCCTAACATGCGTTTTGCAGTGAAGGGTATAGGCTATTACGTTTTACAATAGTATATTATTAGCCGCTACTGTGAAGTGATCTTGTGAAGGCATTTGACCATGGATTCATCAATGTGCCTCGTCGAAAACGTTGAGAGAGAGCTTTGTGCTCCCAGAGACAATCAATGGGACTGAAACAGCAAGTCGTAGTGATGGCAGGTGATCAGGCTACCTCATAAACACGGGCCTACCTCATAAACACGGGCCTACCTCATAAACACGGGCCTACCTCATAAACATTCTTACATCATAAACACGGGCCTACCTCATAAACACGGGCCTACCTCATAAACACGGGCCTACCTCATATACAGAGGCCGACCTCATAAACACAGGCCTACCTCATAAAACCACAGTCTTACATTATAAACACATTCTTACATCATAAACAAGGGCCTAACTCATAAACACAGGTCTACCTCATAAACACAGGCCTACCTCATAAACACAGGCCTACCTCATAAACACAGGCCGACCTCATAAACACAGGCCGACCTCATAAACACAGGCCGACCTCATAAACACAGGCCTACCTCATAAACACAGGCCTACCTCATAAACACAGGCCTACCTCATAAACACAGGCCTACCTCATAAACACTGGCCCACCTCATAAACACAGGCCTACCTCATAAACACAGGCCTACCTCATAAACACATTCTTACCTCATAAACAGTCTTACCTCATAAACAAGCTGGCTGGGGAGAGAAAAGATGAGCCTGACTGATGCTGAGAGACGAATATATCTGATTGGTTTCTGACATCATCTGTGCCTATATAAACGTCCTCATGAATTGTCTTGAATTTAATTCTTTAAATGGTCTGTTTGAACAACAATATAAAGGCAACATGATGGTCCCATGTTTCATGAAATAAAATATCAAACCAAGGAAACCAAGATACTAAAATATACTCCGTTCAATCCATACTTGAAAGAATAACAGAATGTGCAAAGTGCTAAGTGCAAAACAAAAAAAGAAACAGATTTTAGCCTCTATAGCGTAGTCAGTGCTGTACAAACTCATTGAGGAAGTATGAAAAAATAAATATTATTATTTTTGTAGCTAACCTCAACTGATGAAATCATAGTAAACATCTAATGTCACCATATCAATAAATTCACAAAGTAAAGCTTTTCCCAAGTCATAAAAAAAGAAAGATAGAAATCAAATTGCTACAGTATAACTGGAGTAAGGATAATACATGGTCACCATTATGGATTACCATCAACCTGTTGTGCTTGGGGACGGAAGAGAACATGTTCAGAACAAAGTTACTAAATATTGTATACACCGTGTATGGAATTAGCTGTGTTTTTTGGCATAATTGGTGCCGTCGTAAAGCAAGTGGGCGGAGTAACTTCCCCAAATGTCCCTGTTAAAAATAGGGTAATGTCATCACTTAGACTAAATGAAGGCCTGTGGTCTAGGGTGGTTCTTAGTCATGAGACATCCTCAATAACTTCTGTGACTTTTCTTTTCCATTTAGCTGTGTACTACAGTATGACAAGGTCTCTGTCTGTCTCTACTGTACCAAAGACTGGATAAACCTGTTCAGAAAACGTGTCATTGAAGGTGTAGATATGACTGCGTGCTACAACATCATAAAAGGAGAGCTGCCCCTCCTCAATGTCAAGGTAGACCCCGATCTTCTTGAGATGTTCTGGAATCTTGATATCGACAGCCGGAACCGTTAGAGCCTTCAGCCCACTGACCTGCATCCGAAGTGTCCAGTAACCTGTTGACGTGTTCAGTTCAACGAAGCCTCTTCTTGGTGCAGATTCCCTGGTTATCCCTATCCTCCAGTCTGTCTTTCCTTCCACCCCCACCTCCCAGTAATGCCTACCTTTGGTAAAGCCCTGCGTTCCCAGTGCACACCACCACCCATCATACTTGTGAGATGCGCGGTAGTGACCGTGTCCGTCTCTAGGATCATGTTTACTCTCTATTATTTTTCCCACTCTCACACGTTTCTGATTGTTGGACATGATGAAATCTGGATTGGCTGATTCAGGGTCCAAGAGAATGTCAACTGTAAGTAAAAAAAAAAATTGACAGGATTATTGATTTACATAATGTAACTTTTTCTTTGTGAATAAAACAAAAATATTAAAAACAATTCTGAATTAAGACTGCCATTGTCATGTTGTAAAATCATAATGGTTTAGTAGTTTAATTTACCTGATGCTTTGCTTATCCAGTCCCATACTGAAATAAAACAACGTTTGAAAACCTGATGAGTTTACAACCGAAAAGTAATTTGAAAAAAGTGAATTCAACTGAATTTATTTTTAATCCTACTGCTTACCTGGTTCAGGAATCACTGCGGTGAAGGCTGAGGACAACATGAAAGCATTTTGAAGAAATGTCAATTCATGCAGGCATTTGCTTAATCAAACAGAAAGTGTTTGAGGAATGATAAAATTGGTTTCGTGCAGATTAAAAAGTGTTTGAGGACTGAAAAAAAAACAGGTTTCATGCAGGTCAAATGATATACTGAAAGTATTGTGTAGGCCTACAGTCAATGTAATACTCATGTTATCTTAGCTCATGTTGAAAATGACATGTACCTGAATGTTTGAACCTCTGCTTGGATTTGAGCCACAGCTCTGGGATGGAGCCCTGTACGACAAAGTGACCGATGATTAATGATGAATTATCCTACTAATCACTCAGAAATATATTCCAACATCATAAATTAAGAAAAAACCTATCCTACTAGGTTACTATCATGCCACACCTCTTGAGGCTGTTCCTGTAACACAGTCCAGATGAGGAAGTCCATGACAGGGAGCATGTTGGGTAGCTTCCCTCTCTTCCACTGTCCCTCCAGATCCTGCAGGACTGAACACACATCCTCTCCTGGACACACTGAGTCCTACAGAGACACAGAAATTATATGTGAGAATTTACTAACCTTAAAAAGTTGAAATGCTTTTATTTTTTGTCATAATAAGCACAGGTTGTTTAAAAAATATTTGTTGTTAGTTGTGAGACCTGTTTTCGTGATTGTAGTCCTGCAGCCCATTCTGAGACGATGTGCTGAGCTTCTGCCAGTCTTCTCTCAGCCTCTTTTGGAGATGTTCTCTCCTCTACCTCATAGTCCTCCCAGCAGGTACGCAGGGCCTTTGGTGAGCTCCTGCTTTGCCCCACGGATATCTTTAAAAACAGATGTTTGTCACTCGTACACAATCATTACAGGAGCATTGCATTAATGTTGCTGGTTTTTTGGTGGTTGTTCTCAACAGTACCTTCGGTAAGATGCTCAACTCCTCCGCCCATTGTAGGATGAACTGTTGACACTCTGCCAGGCTGTAGCCATCCTCGTGGCTGGAGGTGAAGTTATCTTGATACTATGGAGATAGAAAACACATATACACCTGATAGGTTGAAGGGAAAACACCTACCTGTTCCCCTCGACCCTTCTCTCTCTTTATCTGTTTTGAATGGCAGGGTATGGAGCACATGCAATTTGCAGGTGTCCTTTTACAATGTCAAACTCTTTATTCTTATCTCCCTATTTTTTTTTTGGTATGTATTTATTCAAATGTTCCATGGCGATCAGATGTTGCAATGCAAATGTTTGTTATACCGTATCGGGCCGGTTCTATCCCTACTGCTCTTCTATTTCTGAACATGTAATGCTGTTGAGTAGCACACTGAGTCATCCTGTTCAGATGTTAACCAGGCCTACCTTTGATATCCGATGCAGCTCTGTGGCCAGTTCTCTGATTATGGCTTTACACTCATCCACAGATGGAGACTGGCTTGTTTCCAAGGTGGTAATCCGAGAGGGTCCCTACACAGAAAACAACTATTAGGAACTCTATAGTGTCTCAATGACTTGACACAACATAGAATAACAATACAATACTCATGATTAATTCAACAAACCAAACCTTTCAATCAATAATTTTGTAAAAGCATTACATTTACCTTTAAATAATTCTTAAACAAAATATGACATTTCTTCAGTGGTCTTGAGATTGTCTGTAAACAAAAATAAATATGGTAGAAGTTCATCAACAATGGACCTATTCTAGAATTAGATGCAGAGAGGAGTTGAAGAGGAAGTTGAGTTGAAGAGGAAGTTGAGTTGAAGAGGAAGTTGTGAAACTCTGAAGTTGTTTACATCCAAAAAAGAACAAGAAAAAAAACTGGCACCCAGCCAACAGCGATTGAAAATAAAGGTCACACACACACACACACACACACACACACACACACACACACACACACACATCAAACACAGCCACAGCACACACACACACACGACACATCACTACACACACACACACCCACAGCACACACACGCCTGCAGGCGCGACGTGTTCACACACACATCACACACACACAGCACACACGACACACACACACACACAGCACACAACAGCACACACACACCACACAACACACACACACACACACACACACACACCAGCACGCACTCAGGCCGCACGCACACACACACACACACACACACACACACACACACAACAACACACACCACACAACACCACACACACACACACATCACACACACACACACACTTGTGTGAATTGACTTCTTTGTTGTTTTCCTTACCTGATAAAGGCTGAGATTAGGCTTCCCAAATGGTTCTGAACAACAATCATATGGATGCGTTACTTTTCCACCAGATTTGCCAAAACTTCCAAAGCTCTGGCTGTCCTTTAATGTTTCTGGAAATGACCATCACAATGAGCATAAAGCCATTAACAGCAGATCTCATTTGCTTCCAAAAAAACTGCAGGGTAAAAATATACTTTCAACAGCAACAATAACAACATAAAAACATATATTATTTAATCATACTGCTTGGATCAAATTGAATAAAAAATATGCATTTTTGAATATTTGAAAAAACACAGTGAAAGCTATAAAACAGCTCCAACATGTGCCATGTGTTGCTCTCTGTAGTCTTATTGCAGCAATTGACTCACCTGCAGTCCAATATTGCATTGTTTCTGAAGCTTTTATACATAATTGAATTGTCTAGTACAGAGTTAGTTGCCTAGCCTGCTCCCCACAGAGACTGAAGTGGAAATATTCAGTAAACAGGATATCAACTGTAACTCGACACTCTTCACTCGACACTCCCCGCCCCCTAGGGCGCAACAAACATTCTTTTCATTTCATTCTTTCAGTCGTAGGCCAGATAAATGTTGGAAAGTTTGGGTTTTATGAGAGTTGTACTTGGAAAGCACCAAAACAGGAGAATTGGAGAAGTACTTTATTTACCCTGTTGGCGTAACTGATAGGAAAAGTAAACCAGTATGGGGGAAAAATGCACGCCGTTCCAAACGACTGAATTCATGTTCAATACCATAGCTTGTTGTATAATCCGATAGGGTGTATACATCACTTTTAATGGTGAGGTGTCACAAGTTTGATTTTCAGTTTCTTAACCCCCCCCCCCCCCCCCCCCGCCACTCCTAGTCGCAACAAAACACACAAACACTTTTGTTTCTTTCACTCTCACAGTAAGTAAAGATGTCTAAAAACAAAACTAGAACTGTTCCTCCATATCTAGGACCAGTCTGTAGATTGAGGATCTAGCACCAGCCTGTAGATTGAGGATCTAAGACCAGCCCGTAGATTGAGGATCTAGGACCAGTCTGTAGATTGAGGATCTAAGACCAGCCTGTAGATTGAGGATCGAGTTGAAAAGCAGCTATCCACATTTTTTAAGATTAGACACTCTTGAATGTCCACAATCGAATGCAAGAAGTTGTTACATTTAAACTACGATCTCAACTACTCTCTAAAGCACGTATCCAAAAGGACATGTATTATGTGTAAAATATGACAGAGTAGGGAATTGTTTTCTGAACTGAAAGGAATTACAAATGCAAATTCATATTCACATTGACGGACAGAAAAAGGCTTGTCAAAACAAGAACTGTACTTGCAGTTGGAATGACCCAAACAAACCAAACCGGTTTTCACACCAGAGGAGGCTCCTCAGAGAAGGAAGGGGAGGACCATCACACAATGAATTTCATAAAAATTGAAATAGTGAAAAAGTTGTCATTTTTAGATACAAGTATACTAAAATAAGTATTCACATGTCACCTAATAACTGACTAGAACACACTGTTTTAACATGAAGGTCTACAGTAGCCTCAACAGCACTCTGTAGGGTAGCACCATGGGGTAGCCAGAGGACAGCTAGCTTCTGTCCTCCTCTGGATACATTGACTTCAATACAAAACCTAGGATACGTTAGTTCTGGTTGCTATGTTGATGATGATGTTAGCTAATGTGGTGACAACGATGTGGGCTGTGTGTTGCAGTTATGGTATGAAGGTTTGGCATTGAGCATGTTTGGGATGCTCTGGATCGACATGTATGACATCGTTTTCCAGTTCCCGCCATTATCCAGCAACTTCGCACAGCCATCGAAGAGGAGAGGGACAACATTCCACAGGCCACAATCAACAGCCTGATCAACTCTATGTGAAGGAGATGTGTTGCGCTGCATGAGGCTACTACTTCACAGGAGAGCAGTTTGAACGTAAACTTTTAACGGAGATTAAAAAAAATAAATGTATTGTATGTATTAAAACTGCGTAAATGTTGCTCTCCACTTTCTGGAGGACTGAGTTTTGAAATCAGTGGAATTTGAGTATGATTGCTTCCGGATTACCTCCTCGTCCAACAGGAGACGCATCCATGAATGATGTAACGGTATACAGGTAAGAGTCTGTCTAGCTACATTATCAGATATTAAATGTTTCTAATTTTGACAGAAAGAGACATTTTCTTGGCTAGCTATAGCCTAATGTTAGCTAGCTATAGCCTAATGTTAGCTAGCTATAGCCTGATGTTAGCTAGGTATAGCCTAATGTTAGCTAGCTATAGCCTAATGTTAGCTAGCTATAGCCTGATGTTAGCTAGCTATAGCCTAATGTTAGCTAGCTATAGCCTGATGTTAGCTAGCTATAGCCTAATGTTAGCTAGCTAACATTGAACCTGTGTCACGTGTGCTCCCTCTCCGGCCTCTAGGTCACCAGGCTGCTCGTTATGGCGCACACCTGCCACCATCGTTACGCGCACCTGCACCTCATGAGACTCACCTGGACTCCATCACCTACCTGATTACCTCCCCTATATCTGTCACTCCCTTTGGTTCTTTCCCCAGGCATTATTGTTTCTGTTCCTGTGTCAGTTCTGTGCGTTGTTCGTGTCTCTTAGTTGGTATTGATTGTTTATTGATTAAAACATTCAATCCCTGAACTTGCTTCCTGACTCCCAGCGCACAACGTTACAACCTGGTAGGTTAGCTACCTGCAGATTCATGCAGTGTAGTAACGTCATGAGTTGGGATCATGGTTCATTGTTTAGCTAGCTAGCTACATGTCTTAACAAAAGACTCCACTATGCAAGTAACCATTTCGGGTGCGTTCGTAAATTCAGTCTGGCCCTCTACTCCGATTTCAGAGCACTCTCGTCTGAGTGTGCCAGAGAGCGCAGAATAATTGATGAATTTACAAACGCTCAATACCCGTTGAATATGGCTGGATGTCAGTAAACTTCAGTAAATTCATTGACCAGAGAGTCCACTGTGCGAAACGCTCTGAATTTACGAACGGACAATTTGACAGCACAGTTGCAGTCACCAACGCTCTGGATAACATAACAGCCTAACCAGCTCTTCTTGGGCGTATAATATTCAGTGAGATGTTCTCTCACTTTGATATCTGGAAGTAGCTAGCAAGTTAGCTTGGGTGCTTGACTGCTGTTGTCAGTACAGAACGCTTGGATCAACCCTTAAAGAGATGGGTGTGGCTTAAGAGGGTGTGAACGATGCTGAATGGGTGTAGAAAAAGGAGAGCTCTCCAGTAGTAGTACCAAAACATTCAAAGGCCATTTTCTCAAAAATTTGTTTACAAGTTGATCAACTTTCAAAGCAAAATTACTTTCCCATTGTTCCTCAACTGTAGTGTCATTTTCACTCTTTTCCTGTCAGGGGACAGTAGGAGACTTGGGTTGGCTGTTTTTTCATCCCGTGTGATCTTAGCTGGAAGGAGATAAATCAAATGAAGTTAGAATTTAGAAAGATAGGAGCAGGAGAAACCTTACTGTTTGTGACAAGATTTTTATGATGGTAATAAAAAACAAACATCCTAGTTATATCATTCTAGATACACAGCCAACCAATTACGTTTCTGTTCATACTAGAACACTGAAACTAGTTTCTGCATGTTATTAACTCGTTTGAATAAATATTTGCGTTGGCAATGAACCATACCAACCTGATGCTTTCGAAATCCATTTCCAAACTAATGAAACAGACAAGACATTTAGAATCATGTTAGCAATGAACAACTACAAAAATTATGTTTATTAAAAAAAAACAGACGTTATAACTGTGGAATTTGACGTACCCGAGTCAGGAATGTGATTCAGAGTCACTAAGGGAAAAATATTAAGAGAAAAACAAAACATATTAGATAAATTAACTGATTAATACAATGTATGTGTTGACTTCTATAATAACACACAATGGTAGCAGACACTAACCTCTGCTTCTGAACCACTGCTTTGCAATAGAGACCTGTAAAATCGACAGCCATGTTATTCTATAGTTCAACAATAGAGCCCTGTAAAATCAACAGCCATGTTATTCTACAGTTCAACAATCGGACGGCTGTAAATCAACAGCCATGTTATTCTACAGTTCAACAATGGAGCCTTGTAAAATCAACAGCCATGTTATTCTATAGTTCAACAATGGAGACCTGTAAAATCAACAGCCTGGTTAATCTACGTTCAACAATGGAGTCCTGTAAATCGACAGCCTGGTTAATCTACAGTTCAACAATGGAGCCCGTAAATCAAACAGCCATGTTTTATTCTACAGTTCAACAATGGAGCCCTGTAAAACAACAGCCATGCTATTCTACAGTTCAACAATGGAGCCCTGTAAATCACAGCCTGGTTAATCTCAGTTCACAAATGGAGCCCTGTAAATCAACAGCCATGTTATTCTACAGTTCAACAATGGAGCGCTGTAAATCAACATTCTGGTTATTCTACAGTTCAACAATGGAGCCCTGTAAATCAACAGCCATGTTATTCTACAGTTCAACAATGGAGCCCTGTAAATCAACAGCCTGGTTAATCTACAGTTCAACAATGGAGCCCTGTAAAACAACAGCCATGTGATTCTACAGTTCAACAATGGAGCCTGTAAAAACAACAGCCATGTATTTCTATAGTTCAACAATGGAGCCTGTAAAACAAACGCCTGGTTAATCTAAGTTCAACAATGGAGCCCTGTAAAAAACAGCCATGTTATTCTACAGTTCAACAATGGAGCGCTGTAAATCAACATTCTGGTTATTCTACAGTTCAACAATGGAGCCTGTAAATCAACAGCCATGTTATTCTACAGTTACAATGGAGCCCTGTAAATCAACAGCCATGTTATTCTATAGTTCAACAATGGAGCCCTGTAAAACAACAGCCATGTGATTCTACAGTTCAACAATGGAGCCTTGTAAAACAACAGCCATGTTATCTATAGTTCAACAATGGAGCCTCTGTAAAACAACAGCCTGGTTAATCTACAGTTCAACAATGGAGCCCTGTACAACAGCCATGTTATTCTACCAGTTCAACAATGGAGCCCTGTAAATCAAAGCCATGTTATTCTACAGTTCAACATGGAGCCTGTAAATCAATAGCCATGTTATTCTACAGTTCAACAATGGAGCCCTGTAAATCAATAGCCATGTTATTCTACAGTTCAACATGGAGCCCTGTAAAACAACAGCCATGTTATTCTACAGTTCAACAATGGAGCCCTGTAAAATCAACAGCCTGGTTAATCTACAGTTCAACTTCATATAAATGTCACTCATAGAGACATGAAACAATGTCTGGTCCCTGTTGATCTCGAGTTTCCTCACATTCTGTTTCTGTGAATTTCCCAGCTGGTATCTAGTAAACAACAGGTCAGGTGATTTATACAATACTCTCTGTTTGCATTTCCACACAGTAAATCACGTGTTACTTCCTCAAGAGCAACTGACTGTCAACACTGTTGCACTGATGTGTGCTGGTGTACAGTATGACTGTTTGTATAAAACCGGTTCCAGGTTTAGCTGGGCGGTTCCCCGGATACAGATTCATTTAAATCCTGGATCTCCATGGAATATTATTTTTAGTCTAGGACTAAAATGTATTTTGTGTCCGTTTTAATTGCCCAGGTGTATTTACTGTCCAGTCTGTGGTGACTGCCCCGTGGTGTATGTACCTTCAGTCTGTGGTGACTGCCCATGGTGTATTTACCTGTCAGTCTGTTGGTTGACTGCCCCGTGGTTGTATGTACCTGTCAGTCTGTGGTGACTGCCCCATGGTGTATACCTGTCCAGTCTGTGGTGACTGCCCCTGGTGTATTTACCTGTCCAGTCTGTGGTGACTGCCCACTTGTGTATTACCTGTCCAGTCTGTGGTGACTCCCGTGGTGTGTACCTGTCCAGTCTGTGGTGACTGCCCCATGGTGTATTTACCGTCTCCAGTCTGTGGTGACTGCACCATGGTGTATTTACCTGTCCAGTCTGCGGTGACTGCCCCCTGGTGTATGTACCTGTCCAGTCTGTGGTGACTGCCCCATGGTGTATTTACCTGTCCAGTCTGTGGTGACTGCCCCATGGTGCATTTACCTGGCCAGTCTGTGGTGACTGCACCATGGTGTATTTACCTGTCCAGTCTGTGGTGAGTGGTTCAGTTCCTCAGCCCACTGCAGTATGAAGTCTTGACGCTCCTCTTGACAAGATCCTTCCTCAGTCACTCTGGTCAGAAGGGAGATGTTTCTGATCTGTGAGGACTGGTACAGGACAACTGATTATGACTCATGACCATGTAAGATAAGGTCACATACGTTCTTTTCACTACACAGAGGGACGTACCTGAACTACCCTGCTCAGTTCAGAAGCACGTTCTCTGATGATTAATTTAGACTCATCAAAGGTGAAAACATCTTTCTCTTTGTCAGTTTCCTGGGGAAAGAGAGACAGTGATTGTGTGTGCTGAAAGGGATTCTGTGGCAGTCTACTCCCCATCGTTGTGATACTGCTGTGGAAGGTCTACTTTGTCAAAGCAGTAGACAAACCATGTATTGAATTCACCTTACCTTTATGTGTGCCAACAACTCAAGCACTTTACGCCTGAGGCTTTCCTTCACCTTTGCAAACTGTTGAATAGAACCAAGTACGGGCATTACAACGCCTACTGCTGTTTTGACTGTGAAAGCAAATTCATAAGAATTTCAAAAAACATTTTGTACTGTAGATTACTGGCATTGAAAAGACTGGTTTGACCACAATCTATTCCTGTCTCTGCCTGTCACATTCGTTATGGTTGCTGATCTGTATCTTGCACATAGCCCGATTCACTTGAGTTTGAGTTTGAGTTTATTTTTATTTTTACAGGGACAGTGCACATTAATCAACGTTTCAGTAAAAGTGCCGGTTTTAGCCAGCCGGCTAATTTTCAACCGCAGTCCCTGGGCAGGTTATTAAAAACAATTACAATATAGACAATAGCAACATAGAACAAGCAAGACATAGCATACATAGGACAAACAAGACGTAGCATACAGACAGAGCAACATAGAACAAAAAGCAGCAAGACAAAATTCATAAAAGCAACAAAGTGTTTCCACACCTCACAAGTTACTTCTTAGATTGCTTCAGAAAATAGTGTTTGAACTGTGGAAGGATGTCCAGATACTTGACAGGAATAATCTAAAGTATTGACTAATAGAACAAAAAGAACTTTCTGCATAGTGGCGCTCCTTCACAATATATTAATGGTCATTTAAAGTCACGTTGTTACGGCCCAAGTTTCAATGACCTTTTTAGTGGGGTTCCTGTTTCTGTCAGATGAGACCGTCATGACCCGAAACGTTGGTTTCGTGTGACCCGTGTCAAGAAAGGTGCATCGCATATCTGTCCGTTGAATCAAACCTTGAAATTGAAACCTCCCCATACCTGTTTCTGACAAGAGTTGTTTACCAGACCCACACACCACATAATGACAGGGTGAGCTTCTAAAGCACATCAAATCTTATCTATGACTAATTTTAATCCCTCTTCAGCTGAGAAGGAATGCTCATTATACTGAGATGCACAGTGCATGCATAGGCAGTTACAACTAAAATGCAACCCACTATAAGGGGAATTTCTACCACAAAATTTTGACTACGATATTCAGGTCCAAGACGACGACCGGCAAGTTCAGCATGGTGGCAGCCCTTTAACTTTATGTGTTTGTTTTAAATGTCACTGGAAATAATTGCATCTGCAATCTAGATTAAAGAATAGTAAATTCTCAGCAACTTCTCAGTCACACAAACACTTTTGATGGAATTCAGCACTTCTTATTTGAAAGGAATGCTATATACACTAAACTTTCATAGCACCTTGGAACAAACCAAAACGATCATCGAAGGCCAGTCTGATATCGCAAATTAATGGTGGAGATCTTATAATAACTATATGCCTTCTCTTATCAGGGGTGATATCCATCAATGCCCTGGACCTCAGTTTATCACCAACCCCATCAATGCCCTGGACCTCAGTTTATCACCAACCCCATCAATGCCCTGGACCTCAGTTTAACACCAACCCCATCAATGCCCTGGACCTCAGTTTAACACCAACCCCATCAAACGGCCTGGACCTCAGTTTAACACCAACCCCATCAATGCCCTGGACCTCAGTTTAACACCAACCCCATCAAACGGCCTGGACCTCAGTTTATCACCAACCCCATCAATGCCCTGGACCTCAGTTTAACACCAACCCCATCAAACGGCCTGTGCACCCATGTTCCTCTTGCGAACGGTGGATAAAGAGTAACAGAAAAGCTTTCGTGTGTTAGGAAATGTGCGCAGTGGATTCATCTAAAAATGCAGCGATCCTAGCTTTGGACATGGGGTCAATGAAGTTTACCGCTGCTGTCTGTGTGCTGTACCCGCGGGGGGTGTCAGCATTGAAGGTGAGGCCTTTGGGAAGAAGGGCTTACATTTTGTGCACTTCAACGTCCGAAGCCTACTACCGAAGATCGATGAGATACGCCTGTTGGTTTGCAAATCAGAGATGGGTGTCTTATGTTTTACTGAGACATGGTTGGATTCATCTGTTTGTGACTCAGAAATTGAGATAAGTAATTACTCTGTTATCAGGAAGGATCAGAATCGGAACGGTGGGGGGGATATGTGCGTTTGTAAGATCAGACATTACTTTTAACATCAGATCAGATTTAAACGCTGATCTGGAGATTGTCTGGCTGGATATCTGCCTTCCCAAAACCAAGCCGATTGTGTTGGGGGGTTGTTATAGGCCGCCCAAGCAGAATGCATTCTATGCAGGTCTTGAAATTGTGTTGTCAAACTGTAATGATTCCCTGTTGAAGGAAATACTTATGTTAGGGGATTTCAATACTGATGTCTGCTAAAAGAATAGCCCGACCCACAATGTATTTATGCACTGTTGTAGATACTTGCTCTGACCTAAATGATAAAAGATCCCACCAGGATATGTGAACCAGTGCAAAGTACAATTGACTTAATATTGGGATCTGATTAATCTAAAATATCGCAGAGTGGAGTAATAGTCTAATGAATCAGTGATCATTTTATTATATTTTGCACAAGGAGGATTTTTTAAGATATATTTAAGTGTCACAAAACCGTTAGAATCAGAGGACTCAAAAAATACTGTGTTGAAAAGTTTAGGAAGTGGGTAAAATTGACTGGTCACCTGTGCTAGATAATGTAAGGGTAGACAGTGCCTGGGAAGCTTTTAAATGTAGATTCCTTGATGTGGTGAATGTGATGGCTCCCATTAGACGGGTCAGGGTAAAGCAGAGATCTAGCCCTTGGTTTAATCAGGAGATTCTAGAATCTATCCAAGCAAGGAATAAGGCCTTTAAGAAATTTAAGAACTGTCAAGAGCAGTGTGATTTTGTCCTATATAAACATCACAGAAATGAAGCACAGAGCAGGATGGATGAGGCTAAGAGGGGTTACTTTGCTGAGAAAATAAATGAGAACAAAAATGACCCTAAAAAGCTTTGGAAATCATTTAAGGAACTAGGTTGTAGTAGTACTACCAAAAACAAACTAAACAGTATCGGACTGAACATCAGGGGGGAGATGGTATATGAAAAAGCAGAGATTGCCAATGATTTCAAGTCTTTTTTTACTTCTGTTGCCAGCAAGCTGGTTAGCCAGCTGCCCACCAGTTCTGGTATGGAAGCAACCAAGTCAAGAAGTATTATGTAGAGTTAGGGGTTCAGCCAAACTCTTTTTCTTTTGCAAAGGTAGCAACAATGCCAGGACAACATTTTTGGCTAGAAATCCAAGCTGCTTGATAAGGACTCCTGATTCCATGCCATTTTGACTGTGCTAGTACTTCCTGATTTGGGGGCTTATCTAAACGTATAAAGGGGAAGCTCCAGATAGCCCAGAATAAGCTGATCAGGGTAGTATTGAAGGCAGGAGCTGCTTTCAGGAACTAAACTGGCTGCCTGTTGAGGCTAGGGTGTCCCAGATTAGACTAGGTTTCGTTTACAGGAGTATTTATGGTCCTGCGCCCAGATATCTAAGTGAATACTTTCCTCGTGTGAGGGATGCACACAATCACAGCACCAGATCAGGTGTTGCTGATGTGTGCTTATACAGGTTCAGGAGTAATGCTGGGAAAGGTACTTTCTAGAATACTGGAGCCTCAGAATGGAATGAGTTGCCTCTGCCCATAAAAACAACGTCCTCTCTGAGCATTAATAAGTAAAAATATGTTTGATGTTTTCTGTGCCCATATGAATAACCCCTATGATGTAACTGGAAATGAGAGAGATGTTCTTCTTCTCTGTTTTATTATTTCACTGCCATACTGTGTTTAACTGTGTTGGATCTTGCCTAGACATCTTGTCTCAAAAAGGACCTCAATGGAAATAAGTCCCAGACTTTATTATTTTTTATCCTCTGATGTTACTCACGTGCATGTATAGGCTTTTTCAGGTTTTTATGTGTGCTTGTTTTTTTTTTAAATGATCGAATTAATAAACTTATCTGAACTAAACTCATTCTTGGTTTGATGAAAGGTTGTGATGAACAGGTTCTGGTATTGTTCTCTCTTTTTGTTCTCATCTGGAAAAGATGCACTTTGCACTCTTTGTAGGTCTACTTCTAGCAGCTATTTTATGAAGCAATAGCACTTCAGATAACAACTGTTATCGCTGCTGTAAATGTGAGAAGCTACATTTCAAACTACCAGCTGTCTGTGATGCCATCTTTGTCCTATAATAATGTCCTAAAACGCAGTGAGAGTATAGAATGCAGAATCCTTCCTGTTGTTCATCTCCATCCAGAGAATGAAGAACTTGTTTTGTTCATGGTATGTATAGTCTCAGAGACTCCACCCTCTCTCAGAGACTCCACCCTCTCTCAGAGACTCCACCCTCTAGCACTACCTCCAACCAGTCGTCCATTTCACAATGTTGTTTGTTTAAAGTCTCAGAGACTCCACCCTCTCTGCTGCCCTTCCACCAGTCGTCCATTTCACACATTGTTTTTAAAAATAAATGATACAGAAAGTGAAATGGAACACAGTAATACAGCCTTATTCCAATTACTAAGTGTCACTACAATATACAGCCATCTAATAAATATTACAATACTGTACAATTGAAACATGGTGATCTCAATGAAAGTTGTTCATGACAACCCAAATATAAATGAGAAATCATGCCACCTAGACTCAGAAACGCAGAAATGTCAGACTAGGGAACTCGTTGTAGAAAGATGAGCTCTGAGTTTCCCGCTTGGAAAGTATCAGAATTAACCAATAGGAAGCTCTATGCAAAAAAAATAAACATATGCACATTTTTCCTCGGAGGTTGTGCGTTGTCTTGGAAGTACCAAATTGTTGTGAAACCAATACGAAGAAAACCAGGATGATATCGTGTGTTTGTAGACAAAATGGGAATTTGTATTTAGTCATTAAAGAATGGCAAATAGTTCAAATGAAACACGTTTTATATATATACACAGTTGAAGTCAGAGGTTTACATACACTTAGGTTGGAGTCATTAAAACTCTATTTTAAACCACTCCACAGATTTCTTGTTAACAAACTATAGTTTTGGCAAGTTGGTTAGGACATCTACTTTGTGCATGACACAAGTCATTTTTCCAACAATTGTTTACAGACATATTATTTCCCTTATAATTCACTGTATCACTATTCCAGTAGGTCAGAAGTTTACATGCAAAGAATTGTACATACACTAAGTTGACTGTGCCTTTAAACAGCTTGGAAAATTCCAGAAAATGATGTCATGGCTTTAGAAGCTTCTGATAGGCTAATTGACATCATTTGAGTCAATTGGAAGTGTACCTGTGGATGTATTTCAAGGCCTATTTCAAGGCCTAGAAATGTCCTCTGGTCTGATGAAACAAAAATAAAACTGTTTGGCCATAATGACCATCGTTATGTTTGGAGGAACAAGGGGGTGGCTTGCAAGCCAGAGAACACCATCCCAACCGTGAAGCACGGGGGTGGCAGCATCATGTTGTGGGGGTGCTTTGCTGCAGGAGGGACTGGTGCACTTCACAAAATAGATGGCATCATGGGGCAAATAAAATTATAGTGAGATATATTGAAGCAAATTCAGAGACAATCAGTCAGTGAAGTATAAAGCTTGGTTGACGAATAATGGGACATATCTTCAAATCGGACAGTTTGACACCCAAGCATATAATAACTCCAAAAAATATTTGGCATATAACATTGGCGTCTAAGGACAACCAAAGCTTCAAGGCTCATAATAGGGTAGATGGAAATAAGCACAAACAGCCTGTATCTATTAGCAGTACCTCCTATGAACATTTGCTGTGTGAAGAGACTTGAACGTTATGTGTGCAAATCAGGAGTGATCTACTCGAACAATCCGTTACTCTGGTAACTCAAGCCTAATGCTATCTGGTGCAGGAGAATCGGTGACGTATAAAATCTACCCAAACTTATCGTGGGGAGAGGCCCATTTGTGGAAGAGCTTCGCTGTTATGCGTTTGGAACCAATATTAAACAAGTTTATTAAAGGCAAGGTGCTACGAAATACTAATGAGTGTACTTGTCAAACTTCTGACCCAATTAGGAATGTTGATGAAAGAAATAAAAGTTGAAATAAAATCATTCTCCCTACTCTGATCCTAACATTTTCAACATTTTAAATAAGTGGTGAACTCCACTGAACCTACAGACGGATATATTCATGGATGAAATGTCAGGAATTGTGAAAAACTGAGTTTAAAATGTATTTGGCTCCAAGGTGTAACTGTACACTTCTACTCAACTGTATACTTAGTAACTAGTCAAAAGTTTGGACCACACCTACTCATTCAAGTGTTTTTTTTCTTTATTTGTAATACTTTCACGTTGTACAGTAATAGTGAAGACGTCGGACTCTGAAATAGTTTGGAAGGAATTCTAGGTCAGGTGAACAAGATTATTCCTTGTAGAGTTCCTCGTATGTTGTTATGATCACACCATGATCTCGTTTAATACATAAGCCATACACCCCTGCCTTCTTCTTACCAGATAGAGACGTTTTGTTTTCTGTCGGCGCGATGCTTGAAGAAAACCGGTGGCTGTACCGGTCTTGATAAACAGTGAGACACTTTATTGATGTATATAAATGTTATTCCCTAGTTCACCTTTAAACAATGCCACTTATATAATGTTTACATACCCTACATTACTCATCTCAAATGTATATACTGTACTCTATAACCATCTACTGCATCTTGCCATCTTTATGTAATAAATGTATCCCTAGTCACTTTAAACAATGCACTTATATATGTTTACATACTCCTACATTACTCATACTCAAATGTATAATACTGTACTCTATACATCTACTGCACTTGCCATCTTTATGTAATAAATGTATCCCTAGTCACTTTAAACAATGCCACTTATATATTGTTTAATTACCCTACATTACTCATCTCTTCAATGTAAATATACGTACTCTGATATCACTCTACTGCATCTTGCATCTTTATGTAATACATGTACCACTAGCCACTTTAAACAATGCCACTTATATAATGTTTACATACCCTACATTACTCATCTCAAATGTATAGACTGTACTCTATACCATCTACTGCATCTTGCCTATGCCGTTCTGTACCATCACTCATTCATATATTTATATGTACATATTCGTATTCATTCCTTTACACTTGTGTGTATAAGGTAGTTGTTGTGAAATTGTTAGGTTAGGTTACTCGTTGGATAATACTGCATTGTCGGAAACTAGAAGCACAAGCATTTCGCTACACTCGCATTAACATCTGCTAACCATGTGTATGTGACAAATTTGATTTGATTTGATTTGACATAGACAGACTTACCTGAATTACACAGCACACAGTGACAGGGTCTGAGCACATCAATAATGGTCAGCCTCTATAGAGAGAACCTGTCCTCATGAAAACTATGCAGTTAGCGACACCTTGTGGTGAAACAAAACAATGTCTATTTCTATTTTTTTCTTCTTTTTTTTCTCTAATGCATACATTCAACCACCAGATGGTATTGTGAGGTAATTATTGATAAGGTATCTCCAGCCAAATGGCATGGTTGGGTTCAATTCAGTTTTCAGATCAGCAATGAGGATGTGGATCGAAATGACATTTCTAATTAAAGAATCCTCATAGAAAAACAACAGTGTTTTCTATTCACTTCTTGACTTGACCCCAACCAGCTACCCCCAGCCCCCAGTCTCTCCCTCAAACCTCCACACAGCCTTACTGTAACTCAACTTAGTACATGTCCTAAAGTCAATACCATTACACCCTCCCCCAGCTTCAGGAAGTAGTGTAGGTTGTCAATACCATTACACCCTCCCCCCAGCTTCAGGAAGTAGTGTAGGATGTCAATACCATTACACCCTCCCCCAAGCTTCAGGAAGTAGTGTAGGATGTCAATACCATTACACCCTCCCCCCAGCTTCAGGAAGTAGTGTAGGATGTCAATACCATTACACCCTCCCCCCAGCTTCAGGAAGTAGTGCAGGATGTCAATACCATTACACCCTCCCCCCAGCTTCAGGAAGTAGTGTAGGATGTCAATACCATTACACCCTCCCCCCAGCTTCAGGAAGTAGTGTAGGATGTCATACCAACATTCGTGCTTTTCATTCAAACATCAAAGATCCACCACCATATTTTACAGTAGGGATGAGGTATTTTCTGCTTATGCATTGTTTCTTTCAGTGGACAAACCCACCCCTGGTGGGCGTGGCCAAAGAGCTCTATTTTTCCTGTCATATGACCAAAGCACCAGTTTCAATCCAAGTGCCATTGCCATTTAGCAAACTCCAGGAAGTGATATGGTGAGATGACATGAAAATAGGTCTTTGGCCACGCACACAAATCCTGTATTGTCTCTCATTCAAACATGACATTGCCTGTGTCTCAGTCAAGCTTATTTCTCTTCATATGACAAGGATTAAAAAGGATTTGCCAGTAGATTGTCGACAACTGATGATGACTGCTAGCTAAGACTTTGAAAGTAAGATGTTGACATGATCAGTCCAATCAAAGCTGCTGTAGATAGAACGTGATTTGATGTCATTCTATCTGTGGCCAATGACCTTGAGCCTTCTTGGCATGGGCACTTTTAATAGAACTCTATGGCAGAACCCAAGGGGCTAAAATTTTCGAGCTCTAACCTTAGAATTGGGGATGACGTACTGTCCCATGAGTGACAGAAATCTGAGCCAATCAAAACGCTCTGTATTTTCTGCTGGCTAGCCCCACCACCACAGAAAGCACCGAGCTAGGCTGAAACACCTGCATTTTAGAGCTGCCTTACTCAAGAAAACAAAAAAGAGACCATGTTTGAATGCGGCAATGATATATATATATTTTTTTATTACATTGTTTGCAAACTGATATGTGACACATATTAATGCCAAAATAACAAGCAAAACAGGCAAGCCCCCCCACACTTTTTCTTACCTAAAAGTGTGGTGCTCAAAACAGATGCCCTGAATGACGGGTCGCCACTGATAATAAGTGATATCCATATCGCCGAAGACTACACCACTGCTGTTATCCTTACCTCCAAGTGTTTATTCAAGGTGGATAATCTTTGGATGCCGACAGCAGTCACACCATTGGAAGACATAGCTTGGACTGTAGCCTATAAAAGACTATTCCTGCTCTTTTCCCCCTGACCCATCAAACACATTTGTGGTACCATCATAGTGGTCTCTGATTGGTGGTCAGACTCGCTCAGGTGGAACAAACATAAACTTGCGCCTTTTTTCAATTTTGATTTGAATGTCATTGAGAAAACAGAGAAGTGCCAAAGATTTAATTTCTCTCACAAACATCCTTTCTGAATTTTAAAAGTAATCCTTGATGTAATCATCTAGTTTTTCAAAAGTATCTATAATCTGATTACAATATTTTTTTGTGGGTAACGTAACGGATTACAGTTACCGTTTTTTGTAATCCCTTATATGTAACGGATTACATGTAATCCGTTACTCCCCAACCCTGCAGGGTTACGAGTCAGAAGGTTGAGGGTTCGCTGACCACCACAGACGAGCTCACTCTCCCCGCTTCATACACTGCAACCAGAGATGGCTGCAGACAATAATGATCTAGGGAGAAATTGATGCCATTTTATAATTATAATTATATCAAATATGTGCAACAAATTTTCCACTGACAGGTTTCTGTGCCAATGCACCACACAACCAGTAAACAAAGCATACCGACTTCCGGCACTTCTATATCATGGTTTACGTCTTCAACACCACAATAAAAATACTATGTAAATCTGGACAAAACAGAAAATACATCCCTCCCTACCTTGTAGGACAATCTCTGAATGTCATTCAACTTTTTGAAGTTGAAGCATGGTGGTGGCAGCATCAGTCTAGTCAGGATCGAGGGAAAGATGAACGGAGTGAAGTAGAGAGAGATCCTTGATGAAAACCTGCTCCAGAGCACTCAGGACCTCAGACTGGGGTGAAGGTTTACCTTCCAACAGGACAACGACCCTTAGCACACAGCCAAGACAACACAGGACTGGCTTTGAGATAAGTCTCTGAATGTCCTTGAGTGGCCCAGCCAGAACCCGGACTTGAACCCTATCGAACATCTCTGGAGAGACCTGAAAATAGCTGTGCAGCAAAGGTCTGCATCCAACCTGACAGAGCTTGAGATGATCTGCAGAGAAGAATCGGAGAAACTCCACAAGTACAGGTGTGCCAAGCTTGTAGCGTCATACCCAAGAAGACTTGAGGCTGTAATCACTGGCAACAGTGCTGAACAAAGGGTCTGAATACTTATGTAAATGTTATATTTCACGTTTTTTATTTTTAATAAATGTAAAAAAAATCCTAAACCGTGTTTTTGCTTGGTCATTATGGGGTTTTGTTTGTAGATTGATGAGGGGGGGGGGAAATTATTGAATCCATTTTAGAATAAGGCTGTAACGTAACAAAATGTGGAAAAACTCAAGAGGTCTGAATACCTTCTGAATGCACTGTAAATACACAAATACAGAGATAGAGACAAACAAAAGCTCAACCTCCAGTTGAGTTTAAGTACAATTCTTACAAGCTTGTTTTGGATGGTCAGTAGCTTCTTCTTTAGATGTCTGTGGCTGTTGGTGAACCATGATGTGCAGGCATAATCAAAGTGATACTGGACTAGTGCACTTGCCAGAGTCTTTAGGATGTCTATAGCTAGGTTTCCATCCATTTGGCGACCGATTTTCATGTTACTATTGTAAAATCTTCATAAAAATAATATGCCATTTCAGAGTTTCCTTTAGGAAAAGTTGGTGCCGGACAGGGAAGAGTTTAATTTACCAGACATTTATTAAGAAATGTAATAGATAATCCGTATGCATTCAGATCCAACCTGGTTACAGCCAGCGCCATCACAATACACAAGGGATGTTGGCCAAATGAGCCACATTTACGTGTCCTTAAAAAACAGCCTATAAAAAAATTTACAAAATGCTATTCCTTGTGTTTCGATTTTTCCAGGGGGGGAGGAGGAGGGTTTACTTTCCTAAAACAATAATCATCCACCTCACGGTTCAGCTGTCAGAGATTTGATCACTAAATGTATCAGTGCATTGCATGCAAAGACCTATAGTGTTAGGTGTATAAATATTATAATAAAGAAATGTGTATATAAACTCAGCAAAAAAAAGAAGGACCCTGTCTTTCAAAGATAATTCGCAAAAAATCCAAATAACTTCACAGATCTTAATTGTAAAGGGTTTAAACACTGTTTCCCATGCTTGTTCAATGAACCATAAACAATTAATGAACATGCACCTGTGGAACGTTCGTTAAGACACTAACAGCTTACAGACAGAAGGCAATTAGTATCTACAGGTTAACAGCAGTATCTACAGGTTAACAGCAGTATCTACAGGTTAACAGCAGTATCTACAGGTTAACAGCAGTATGTTCAGGTTAACAACAGTATCTACAGGTTAACAACAGTATCTACAGGTTAACAGCAATATCTACAGGTTAACAGCAGTATCTACAGGTTAACA
>NW_019942952.1:129968-178610 GCF_002910315.2 Salvelinus sp. IW2-2015
GGGGACGGGACACCTCCAGGCGGCACCCAATTAACATGTTCATATGCGATCTGGGAGGCCCAACCTCCAAGGGATACTGTAGACACTGCTGTTAACCTGTAGATACTGTTGTTAACCTGTAGATATTGCTGTTAACCTGTACATACTGTTGTTAACCTGTAGATATTGCTGTTAAGCCTGTACATACTTTGTTAACTGTAAGAGACTGCTGTTAAACCTGTAGATACTGCTGTTAACCTGTAGATTTACTGTTTACTGCTTAATCTGTAGATACTGCTGTTAACCTGTAGATACTGCGGTTAACCTGTAGATACTGCGTTAATCTGTAGATACTTCTGTTAACCTGTAGACTGCTGTTAACCTGTAGATACTGCTGGTAACCTGTAGATACTGTTGGTTAGACGCTGTAGCTACTGCTGTTAACTTGTAGATACTGTTGTTAACCTGTAGATACTCTTTAACCTGTAATGCTGTTGTGTTAACCTTATACGCTAACTGATCTGTTAACCTGTAGATACTGCTGTAACGCTTTAATGATTGCGTATAAGCTGTAGTACGTGCTTGTTTAGACTGTAAGATATTGCTGTTAACCTGTAGATATTGCTGTTAACCTGTAGATACTGTTTTAACCTGTAGATACTGTTGTTAACCTGTAGATAACTGCTGTTAACCTGTAGATACTGCTGTTAACCTGTAGATACTGCTGTTAACCTGTAGATATTGCTGTTAACCTGTAGATATTGCTGTTAATCTGTTAGATATTGCTGTTATCTGTAATATGCTTTAACCGTAGATACTGCTGTTAACCTGTAGATACTGCTGTTACCTGTAGATACTGCTGTTAACCTGTAAATCTACTATATTGCTGTAACCTGTAGATATTGCTGTTAACTGTAGATACTGCTGTTAACCTGTAATACTGCGTTTAACCTGTAGATACTGCTGTTAACCTGTAGATATGTTGTTAACCTGTAGATACTGCTGTTAACCTGTAGTACTGTTGTTAACCTGTAGATCATGTGCTGTTAACCTGTAGATACTCTGTTAACCTGTAGATACTGTTGTTAACCTGTAGATACTGTTGTAAACTGTAATACTGCTGTTAACCTGTAGATACTGCTTTAACCTGAGATACTGCTTGTTAACCTGTAGGATACTGCTGTTAACCTGTAGATACTGTTGTTAACCTGTAGATACTGTTGTTAACCTGTAGATACTGCTGTTAACCTGTAGATACTGCTGTTAACCTGTAGATACTGCAATGTTAACCTGTAGATACTGTTGTTAACCTGTAGATACTGTTGTTAACCTGTAGATACTGTTTTAACCTGTAGATACTGCTGTTAACCTGTAGATACTGCTGTTAACCTGTAGATACTGTTGTTAACCTGTAGATACTGCTGTTAACCTGTAGATACTGCTGTTAACCGTAATACTGCTGTTACCTGTAGATACTGCTGTTAAGAGATACTCGTTAACCTGTGAAATGCTGCTTAAAATCCGTTAGATACGCTGTTAACCTGTAGATATTGCTGTTAACCTGTAGATACTTGCTGTAACCTGTAGATACTGCTGTTAACCTGTAGATATTGCTGTTAACCTGTAGATATTGCTGTTAACCTGTAATATTGCTGTTAACCTGTAGATATTGCTGTTAACCTGTAGATACTGCTGTTAAACCTGTAGATACTGCTGTTAACCGTAGATACTGCTGTTAACCTTAGATACTGCTTGTAACCTGTAATACTGCTGTAACCTGTAGATACTGTTGTATACCTGTAGATACTGTTGTTAACCTGTAGATACTGTTGTAACCTGTAGATTACTGCTGTTAACCTTGTAAATACTGTTGTTAACCGTAGATTTACTGTCATACACTTATGTTTTGTTCGAAAATGTGCATATTTAGAGCTGAAATCAGTGGTTATCCATTATGCTAACGTAGCATCTTTTTCCCAGAATGTGCGGATATTTCTATTAGACTCTCACCTATTCTGACCAAATAGCTATTCATAAACATTACAAAAAAATACATGTTGTATAGGAAATGATAGATACACTAGTTCTTAATGCAATCGCAGTGTTAGAATTCTAAAAATATCTTCATTACGACATAAGGCTTATGTATTAGCAAGAGAGTGGCCAAATTCTGTGCGCAAAACTACTAGTACACAGTTCGACAGATATATGAAATAGCATCACAAAATGGGTCCTACCTTTGGTGATCTTCCATCAGAATGTTGTACAAGGGGTCCTTTGTCCAGAACCGTCTTTGTTTGGTATCAGAACGTCGTTTTTCCCTCTTGAATTAGCAAGCACACTGGCCAAGTGGTGCGAAGCTATCCTTCCTGAACATATGCAGACAAAGCAACACGCCTAACGTCCCGAAAAAAATTCAATAATCTAATAAAACTATATTGAAAAAACATACTTTACGATGATATTGTGACATGTATCAAATAAAATCAAAGCCGGAGATAGTATTCGCCTTTAACGACAGCTTTTCAGAAGGCAATTACAGGTCCCTCCACGCGCCTTCCAGAAAACCGAAAATGGGGGAMACGTCATTCCAAGAGGATGCATTCCATCTCAGACCAAGATAATCAACTCATTTCTCCTCTCACTTCCTCTTGACATCTAGGGGAAGGTGTATGACGTGCAAGTATATTCATACGTATCATGCCCATTTATAGGCAGGCCCTTGAACACAGCATCGATTTCAGACTTTCCACTTCCTGGTCAGAAAGTGTGCTGCCAAATGAGTTCTCTTTTACTCACAGACAAAATTCAAACGGTTTTAGAAACTACAGAGTGTTTTCTATCCAATAGTAATAATAATATGCATATTGTACAAGCAAGAATTGAGTACGAGGCCGTTTGAAATGGGCACCTTTTATCCAGGCTACTCAATACTGCCCCTGCAGCCCAAAGAGGATAATCTCTCTGTTAGCATGTAGTACAATCACTCTGTTAGCATGTAGTATAATCTCTCTGTTTGCATTCTGTAATAAACCTTTCCTTTTACTGTCTTTATATCCTTGTTCAATCATATCTCTTATTCTACACTTCACAACTGAATCTGAAAATTCCCAATAAATCTTTAAGGATGCCATTTTCAAGCAATGCACTCACTGACCTTCATACCCAGAACAACGATGCCTCAGAGAAGAAGTGCAAGGCCATTTCTGGAGAAGCTGTCTGCTCCGATGGATCTGTGGATGAATGGGATCTATACCACACCAGGAAGCTTTGCTCTTATACAAAAAAGGAATATGAAAACATTATGGTGCAGTACCGGGACTAGCCCAACAAAGGAGTTAAGGTCTGTGCTTCAAGTAGAAAACCAAACAAGAGCAACAACAGTGTATTAGAGAATAAAAAACATTAATCATTAGTCACTAATCACCAATTACGTATTTCAGTCAGCTGGTTACGGTATAAATGAAAATTTAAAGGAATGTCTTATTCAGTACATTTAGTAATCGCTTGCTTTTTTTTTTTTTAAGTCCAGCAACCATGCCAGCGAAGATAGTAAGACAAGCTAGTCAAATGGCGTATTTCCACACATGATTGACCCCAGTGATTTACCCAAAAAGGCTCAGACTTTTATTTGTCCATCTACGCAGGCTGGGACCTGTGTCTCACTGGGCCATGACTCCGGAGAACCTGCTCAGCTTTCATTTACATGACTAACTGTCAACGACACCTTTTCACAAAGCAACGGTTTTGATTATGCCGAGGTTGTAGAGTCAGCTCTAAGCTATGGAAACACAATTTCCCTCCGTATAACATAAGGGTGTATGCACTAGGTGTTACACTGGTGTTGCAGTCAAAAAAGCAGCAGAACTTGATTGATAGCCTGAAAATGGTAGCTCGTTAAGAGGTAAGGAGATGTGGAACCTATCTAGCTGGCTAGCTAAAGCAAACTTAAAAAAAAAAAAAATAGCTTGGAATCAATAAGTTACATATCTTGATGAAATGAACACACAACTACTGAAAAATCCTGCCCAGCACATCAAACACTGTGTCTTTGCTCCATGGCACACCTTGGAATACCCCTGACAGGGGAGGGAAATCAGTCAGTTTACAATAAAACGTGGGTTTTAAAATTAAGCTTAGTAATTTAACATCTGAAAAAAAATATTTATACACGGCAATTCTAAGGGGCAAGTGACACCTCTGGCCACTTTCATTGTGTGATCGATTCGCAAGCAAGACAGGTTTATTATAGCGTCAATCAATCCCTTATGGCACCTGACGGTGAAGGAAAATCCAGACCCGGTTTTTAAAAGTAAAACTTTATTGCAATGTGCATTGTCACATTCATCTTTGCACAACAGAACGGAGGCACCCAACCCCATTTAGCAAGAAAAGACAAAAACAAGGGGAAAAAAAAAATCTAATAAAACATTAAATCATGACAACAACAAATACAATTAAATCTGTATAGTTTAAAACATTTTAAACTACTAAGATAAGTGTCCTTTTCTTTCCATACCAAGAATGAGGGCTTTAGATTTCATATTAGATTTTACATACGTTACATTAGTTCAAGAAAATGTATACGATCACTATACATAACAAGGTCCATACCATGCTTCTCTGTATCAACGTCTGAAAAGCACATTGGACAGATTAATTTCCTCTTTACAACAGTCTGACCTGTAATCATTTCTCAGTAAATTTATAACATTTAGATTCCTCTGTCACTTTTAGTTATTTCTTGCCTTTACATTGATCCCCCTTTCATTATCAATTGATAAATCTCTTGCAAAAAAACATTACTGTTAATTGATTTAAAAAAAAAGCATTTACATTAGCACATTGTACCCATACCATGACCTCCACATGCAAATCAATCATTATAAAGTGCTCTAAGGACAAGACAATTCATGATCAATAATGACTAGGAAGTAATATACTTGTCCTCGACGACTGAAAAACAGAAAATAGGTCTTATGAAGCGTATTGTACAGTTAAAACTTCCACTTACAACTTAAGAAGAAAATGTGTTTCACAGACCTTTCATTATCCAATGGCGATCCCTTTCAAAAAGCTTTATTGTATAATTTCTTTTTTTAAATACAGAAAAATGTCCCTTTAAAAACCAGAGCATCATATCATGCACTCGACACGCAAATCAATAATTATAAAGTGCTGTAAGGTCCCTGCGATGCTTTTCATTCAGAGGTTCCTTCAAGTGGACCCACATATAGCTAGGTACATCTACGATCATCAGAGTCTTCAAGTGGACCCACCATATAGCTAGGTATATCTACGATCAGAGTCTTCAAGTCGACCCACATACAACTAGGTACATCTACGATCATCAGAGTCTTCAAGTGGACCCACCATATAGCTAGGTATATCTACGATCATCAGAGTCTTCAAGTGGACCCACCATATAGCTAGGTATATCTACGATCATCAGAGTCTTCAAGTGGACCCACCATATAGCTAGGTATATCTACCATCAGAGTAGCAAACCATGTCTCAGCAGGCCTTCCATTCCACATTATAGCCATGTAGCCTACAACATTCTCACGACACTTGTTCAAATGGTGGCGCTATTACTAACCAGTGTAATTAATTAGTATTTTTAAAAAATGTACAGTGTCACCATTTGTTAAAATGACCAAGCACAACATATGACACAAACATTCAAATATTATCTGCTTAATAAATTCATAGAAAACCAGACATGATAGGATGTTTTTTTTTCCCTTCCACAGGAGAATCAGTCTCTTCCATCACAGTTCAGTCACACAGTAGAGTTCCATCAATTGATTCCATCTTTTGATATGTGGGCCTTTCTTCCAAGATAAGGTTCACAGGTAGGGTCCTTGTCCACGAGACTAAGAGGACGGGGCTGAGTACATGTACAGGAGGCAACCGGATGTGGACTAGGAATGCTCTCAGGGAGAAGGAAGTCCACAGCATGCCCAAACAGCCATCAGATGTAGGTGCTATGTGGACCTATGGAGGGATGGGTGTTACATTCTGTATGTTCCCCTCTCTTCAACTCCATATGTATCCTCAAAAAGGTTCCTAGTGTTAGCTCAGATCCTACTAGTGGTGTCCTGTGTGATGACAGAGAGAAGAAGAGGGTGACAGGTTTAGATGAGAGAAAAAGGAGACTGATATTTTAATGAAAATAAAACTACAATCTTCAACTCATGGAATTTATAGTAGCGGCTGAAGAATATATGCATTAAGGTATTAGTGGTACTTGAGTTAGGTAGCATGCCCCATGTTGGGCAGGTTACAGTTGTTGCACATGGAGGAAGAGATTCCTCATGTAAAAAAAGGGACTTTCTAGTTAAATTCAGGGTTTAGTCAACAAGTATTTTGGATATGGTAGTTTTAGAATGGAGAAGAGAGGCCCCCAGGCTGTCACAGTCAGCCTCTATAGAGAGAGAGAGAGGCCCCCAGGCTGTCACAGTCAGCCTCTATAGAGAGAGAGAGGCCCCGGGCTTTCACAGTCAGCCCTATAGAGAAGAGAGAGTCCCCAGGCTGTCACAGTCAGCCTCTATAGAGAGAGAGAGTCCCCAGGCTGTCACAGTCAGCCTCTAGAGAGAGAGAGAGGCCCCCCAGGCTGTCACAGTCAGCCTCTATAGAGAGAGAGAGGCCCCCCAGGCTGTCACAGTCAGCCTTATAGAGAGAGAGAGGCCCCGGGCTGTCACAGTCAGCCTCTATAGAGAGAGAGAGGCCCCCGGGCTGTCACAGTCAGCCTCTATAGAGAGAGAGGCCCCCAGGCGTCACAGTCAGCCTCTATAGAGAGAGAGAGGCCCAGGCTGTCACAGTCAGCCTCTAAGAGAGAGAGAGAGGCCCCCAGGCTGTCACAGTCAGCCTCTATAGAGAGAGAGAGGCCCCAGGCTGTCACAGTCAGCCTCTATAGAGAGAGAGAGGCCCCCGGCTGTCACAGTCAGCCTCTATAGAGAGAGAGAGGCCCCCGGCTGTCACAGTCAGCTCTATAGAGAGAGAGGCCCCCAGGCTGTCACAGTCAGCCTCTATAGAGAGAGAGAGGCCCCCGGGCTGTCACAGTCAGCCTCTATAGAGAGAGAGAGGCCCCGGGCTGTCACAGTCAGCCTCTAGAGAGAGAGAGAGGCCCCGGGCTATCAAATGGGTGTGCTCAATGCTCACCGTTCCCATTGCTGATTGGACCGTTCCCATTGCTGATTGGACCGTTCCCATTGCTGATTGGACCGTTCCCATTGCTGATTGGACCGTTCCCATTGCTGATTGCACCGTTCCCATTGCTGATTGCACCGTTCCCATTGCTGATGGGCTCCGTGGTCTCCCAATTCATGGCCTTCTGGACGGCCTTCTTCCAGCGTGCGAACCGGAACTCACTCTCTACAGGAGAAACAGAGGGACAGACACGTTACATTGGAGACTCCTATCCTCATGGTAACTGCAGTACATATATATAACCACTAGATGTCAGTGTGTTAAACTCACTCTCTACAGGAGAAACAGAGGGACAGACACGTTACATTGGAGGCTCCTATCCTCAAGGTAACTGCAGTACATATATATAACCACTAGATGTCAGTGTGTTAAACTCACTCTACCAAATAGAAATTGTAGAGAGCCTGTCATGTAAACCCCGACCTTAAAGCAACACAGTGACTAGGGTCTGGTTTCAACGATGAACTCTTGGCCTGGCGGAACTATGTCACATCCTCAGTTGATACGGGATAAAACATTTTTCCGGGGACTCTGCCAACAAAATCACAAGGCAGACATGCCAGAACGTCACGATTCAAAACTAAAGTTTCCAAAACCTTTGGCAGTGGTTTTTAAAGTGGAGGTGGTGGATGCAAATTAGCCACATGTGAAATGCACTCACTAAAAATAACCTCCGTTGATGTCCATCTTGGCAGCTACTATTTTATTCAAGGGGATAAGGCAGTGACCTGGTCAGTGACCTGGTCAGTGACCTGGTCAGTGACCTAATCCATGGTGGTCCATTAGTGAAACCAAACCCTAGTCACTGTTGTCTAAGGTCGGGTTTGAGAAATATAAACTGAACGTCTTTAAAATGTAAAGAGACATTTAACCACCAGATGACAGTATGACATAAATATTGATTATAGTATCTGAAATCATGGTCATGCCTCATGGTGACAGGGTTAGGGGTCAACTCAGTTTTACAAATAAGTCATTTCAAGAAGTGGATTTTAAATCAATATTAATGAATTGTAAAATTAAAAATAAATTAAAAAAAACCCGGCATTTTCAATTCACTTTGACCCCGACCCTGGCTACTGATCGAAGTCTGACGCTGTTCTCTCACCCTCAAGATTGATCATGGGTTGGTATTTGTCAGTGGGGATGGTTGTGAGGTTACCAGGGGTCAGACTCCAGACACCCACCCCCTCTGCTGCTCCTGCTGCCATGGCTGCACCCAGAGCCGTGGTCTCCGACATGGACGGCTTCACTGAGGGAACACATACAGAAATCCAATACTTGAGCCGTCCTCGGGAGTATGTGTATTTGGGTAAAAGGTTCATGTTAGAGTGTGTACTGTGGCAGCTGTGTCTGCCTGTATTAGGTGTTTGAGTTTACTGGAGTGCATGATGTCAACGTATCTGTATGTTCTTGTAAAGTAGACATAAAATGTGTGTGTCGTTGAGTCAAAAGTTCAAATGAGAGATTCCCGAGTGCATGTTCTTTACCTCAATGCAGTGTGTATGTGTTGGGGCGGCAGGGTAGCCTAGTGGTCAGAGCGTTGGACTAGTAACCGAAAGGTTGCAAGTTCAAATCCCCGAGCTGACAAGGTACAAATCTGTCGTTCTGCCCCCTGAACAAGGCAGTTAACCCACTGTTCCTAGACCAGTTGACCCACTGTTCCTAGACCAGTTGACCCACTGTTCCCCGGTAGGCCTTCATTGAAAATAAGAGTTTGTTCTTAACTGACTTGCCTAGTTAAATAAAAGGTACCTACCCACAGGGATGCAGAGTACATCAGCCTGGAGCTGCATCAATAGTCTGTTGGAGGTCATGCCTCCATCCACCTGGAGCTGGCTCAAAGGAACCCCATAATCCTGATTCATTGCCTCCAGGATCTGGACAATAATAATAAATATAATTATATTAGGTTCATAGCAGAGTTCTGTTTGACTAAGGGTCTGAGTTTCCAGAGCAGCGAAAGCCTAGGTGTGAACTGAGTCAGGCTTACCTCTCTAGTCTGAAAACAGACTGCCTCCAGCGCAGCGAAGGCCAGGTGAGATCTGTTAGTGAACTGAGTCAGGCCACAGATGATACTGTCGAAACGAGAGAGAGAGATAGATGAAATCAGGCTGGAAACAAACTGGCAGGTCTGTTGAAAATGGAGGACAGAATACACGCATGTTAACTTAAAAAAACAAAAACATCTCAAATCTAGTGACATTTCGTCACATAAAACCCAAGTGGAACGAATGACGTCTGAAGCTTCAAGGATTGTTTCACAATTAGGTGCAAGTGGCCTACCCTCGTGCACTGGGCTCCCAGTAGGGGGCGTACAGCCCGGAGAAGGCAGGAACAAAGTAACATCCATAGGACGAGCCCACATCGCCTGCCAGCTTCTCTGTGAGAGGAAGAGGGGGGAGGATGAGGACGGTCTTAAAGCAAATATGAAAAATCAACCTAAAAACGTACAGTGTGTTGCAGAGCAGAGCTCACCGATCTCTGCAGAGGACTGGATGATTCCCAGGTTGTCTTTCAGCCAGCGTACCACCGCCCCAGCTATGGCCACCGACCCCTGGAATAGACCAATCACAGGTCAGCAACAGCATAGCGGAGCCAATCACAACCGTGACAAATATACTGCAGGGCTTTATTTCAGACAGGGCAAAACAGGACTAGTACAACAGGACTAGCACAACAGGACTAGCACAACAGGACTAGCACAACAGGACTAGCACAACAGGCTTGCGAAAGTATTCGTCCCCCTTGGCGTTTTCCTATTTTGTTGCATTACAACCTGTAATTTAAATTGATTTTTATTTGGATTCCATGTAATGAACATACACAAAATAGTCCAAATTGGCACTGTATAACAGGACTAGTATACCAGGACTAGCACAACAGGACTAGCGCAACAGGACTAGCATACCAGGACTAGCGCAACAGGACTAGCATAACAGATAACAGGACTAGCGCAACAGGACTAGTATACCAGGACTAGCACACCAGGACTAGCGCACCAGGACTAGCGCACCAGGACTAGCACACCAGGACTAGCACACCAGGACTAGCATACCAGGACTAGCGCAACAGGACGTGTACCTCGAGAGCGTAGTAGGCTGGTGCGTCCTTCCCCAGTTTGTAGGCCAGTGTGGTCAGGAGGCCGTGATCTGACATCACTGGCTGAGACGAAAGAGAGAGGCTGTCATTTTAGAGCAACAGACACCATTTTGGAAAAAAAAATTAAATAAATTTTAAAAAGACAACATTATTTAAGTCCATTTTACCTTGATCCCTGTGTTTCTCAGCAGGAAGCAGCCAGTTCCGTACCTTTTAAATATAAACAAAAGGGACGGTTTTAAAAAGGAGATGGAGTCGGACCATAAAAATACAATCTATCTCTGTTCTTCTCATAGAGGAAGACTTGGGGACATCTCTGAAAATCTAATCAAACTTTATTTGTCACATGCGCTGAACAAGTGTAGACTTTACTGTGAAATGCTTACTTACAAGCCCTTAACCAACAATGCAGTTCAAGAAAGAGTTCAAAAAAAAATATTTACCAAATAAACTAAAGTAAAAAATTATAAAAAGTAACACAATAAAATAACAATAACGAGGCTATATACAGGGGGTACCGGTACTGAGTCAGTGTGCGGGGGGGGTATAGGTTAGTTGAGGTAATTTGTACATGTAGGTGGGGGTGAAGTGACTATGTATAGATAATAAAACAGCGATTAGCAGCAGTGTACAAAACAAATGGAGGGGGGGTCAATGTAAATAGTCCAGTGGCCATTTTGATTAATTGTTCGGAAGTCTTATGGCTTGGGGTTAGAAGCTGTTAAGGAGCTTCTACCACCCCAAACCACTTGGTGATGCGTTTACCATGTTCATATAAAATCAAATCTCAAAAGTATTTTAGAAATCCCTTTTTACATCATCAGTTGTCACAAAGTGTTTTACAGATACCCAGCCTAAAAACCCCAAAGAGCAAGCAATACAGAGACAGGAGAAACACAGGGACAGTCTCCATAGAAGTCAGGAACCTAGAGAGGAGCCAGGCTCGTACATAACATTCTACTGACTAAAATATTCTAAAAACGGCTGTGTTTCTGAGTGATGACGACCTAAACCAGCACGTCCAGTTCCACAGAGAAAGAGAGTGTCTGCTAGATCATATACCCAACCAAACTACACCATAGCGGTGAACACAACAAGCAGGCCACGGGCAGAAAGCAGAGATACAGAGCTGTGTGGTCAGAGTCAAAGGCCCCTCTCCTTTCTTTACAACTAACTGACGGATACATGGACAGTCTAAGGATAACATGTTTACACACACCAGCACCTTTTAGTGTTATGTACCTCTGAATAAAATGATATGAATGAATATCACTGTCAGTTCTTTCCAAGTAAAGGAGAGAAGACCTGTCTTGGAGGAGAACTTACGTGTTTTTAGCCTGTCCATCCTGGAAGCACATTTGACCAACCAGAGCAGCGGACTGGTCCCCGAGACACTGTGACATCAAGAACCACAACAGCGTTTAGTCATCACACACACACACACACTAACCTCTGTCAGTCATTACTGTCAAAGCTAGGACATTGATTCACTCCAACCAGGGCAAATCACACACACTGAATTGTTTTGATGCAGTAACAACGAGGGAGAACTCCTTACCCCGGAGATGGGAACTCCTGCCAGAGAACCAGAGTTCTAGAAGAGGATGAAATAAACAGACATGATGAGAGTGAAGTTACTGATCCAGGACCTGTGTCAAATCTCAACTAAGTCCATTAAAAAAAGTCCTCATAAAAATCAGCCACATTTATCAAATCAGAACTAATGAGTAGTAGCAACAGGATCGGGGTCAACCAGGTCGTACTTAAACAGGGCTGCCCAACCCTCTTCCTGGACATCTACCGTCCTGTGGGTTTTCAGTCCAACCCCCCAAAAAAATGTAAACACACTTGATTCTACTAATTAGCTGCTCAACAAGACCAGGTCATACTAAAACATAAACCACACCATCTGTCCAAATCATCTCTACAGCCAAACCAAAAATCAGCTGTTAAGGCCATCACGAGACGCTCCTGTCCAAATAACTGGCATAGCTATAGCCACACACTCTCCACAGTGTCGTTCTACGGACGCCACAGGAGTCACAAGCGTCTCAAATGGTGTAATGGAAAAAAAGAGCGGGCAGCCAAAGGCCTGGCATTCTCTCCACGGACCTTACCAAACCTCCATCTGGTGGACGTGAGGTAGAAGGCTGAGGTGAGAGAGTGAGAGTGAGAAAGGACATTTTGGGGACGACGGGCAGCCATTTTAGGAGACAGTGGCAGAACATATCAGAAGGAGGAGGAGGAGCAACCAGCTCACTGAATGACCTCTGGACACCAGGGCAAGGTGCACACTTTGTTGACAGCAGTGCAGCAACCATGACACAGTCACAGGAGATAACACACACACACACTTCTTGTGTACGCGTTCTATTCATTAGAGAGTATGTAGTCGTTAATTTGACCCATTTAAAACAACTGTCACAAGATGATATATCACTTTATATCACTTTCTCTGAATATACAGTGCATTCAGAAAGTATTCAGACCCCTTTGACTTTTTTCAACATTTTGTTACGTTACAGCCTTATTCTAAAATGGATTCATATAAAACATTTCCCCCTCAATCTACACACAATATCCCATAATGACAAAGCGAAAAGTTTATTTAAGTATTCAGACCCTTTGCGAGGAGACTTGAAATTGAGCTCAGGTGCATCCTGTTTCCATTGATCATCCTTGAGATGTTTCTACATCTTGATTGGAATCCAAGTGTGGTAAATTCATTTCATTGGACATGATTTGGAAAGGCACACACTATATATGTCTATATAAAGGTCCCACAGTTGACAGTGCATGTCTGAGCAAAAACCAAGCCATAAAGGCCAAGGAATTGTCCGTAGAGCTCCGAGACAGGATTGTATCGAGGCACAGATCTGGGGAACTGTACCAAAAACATTTCTGCAGCATTGAAGGTTCCCAAGAACACAGTGGCCTCCATCATTATTAAAAATGGATGAAGTTTGGAACCACCAAAACTCTAGAGCTGGCTGCCCAGCCAAACTGAGCAATCGGGGGAGAAGGGCCTTGGTCAGTGGAGGTGACAGAGCTCCTCTGTGGAGATGGGAGAACCTTCCAGAAGAACAACCATCTCTGCAGCAATCCACCAATCAGGCCTTTTTGGTAGAGTGCCAGACAGAAGCCACTCCTCAGTAAAAGGCACATGACAGCCAGCTTGGAGTTTGACAAAAGGCCCCTAAAGGACTCTTAGACCATGAGAAACAAGATTCTCTGGTCTGATGAAACCAAGATTGAACTCTTTGGCCTGAATGCCAAGCGTCACGTCTGGAGGAAACCTGGCACCATCCCTACGGTGAAGCATGGTGGTGGCAGCATCAAGTTGTGGGGATGTTTTTGGGAGGCTAGTCAGAATCGAGGGAAAGATGAACGGAGCAAAGTAGAGAGATCCTTAATGAAAACCTGCTCCAAAGCACTCAGGACCTCAGACTGGGGCGAAGGTTCACCTTCCAACAGGACAATGACCCTAAGCACACAGCCAAGACATCGCAGGAGTGGCTTTGGAACAAGTCTCTGAATGTCCTTGAGTGGCCCAGCCAAAGCCTGGACTTTAACCTGATCGAACATCTCTGGAGAGACCTGAAAATAGCTGTGCAGCGACACTCCCCATCCAACCTGACAGAGCTTGAGAGGATCTGCAGAGAAGAATGGGAGAAACTCCAAATGCAGGTGTGCCGAACTTGTAGCTTTATACCCAAGAAGACTCAAGGTTGTAATCGCTGCCAAAGGTGCTTCAACAAAGTACTGAGTAGAGGGTCTGAATACTTATGTAAATGTGATATTAAATTTGCAAAAAATATCTGAAAACCTGTTTTTGTTTTGTCAGTGTATGTAGATTGATGAAAAACTTTCTTTTTAAAATCTATTTTAGAATAAGGCTGTAACGTAACGTAAAATGTGGAAAAGGTCAAGGGGTCTGAATACTTTCCAAAAACGCACTGTATGTCGTCACGTCTGATCAACAGTGTCTGAGGAACGAACCAAGAAAACAATATTTATCCCTGTGACCTTGACCCCACCGTTACTTAGTCTGACAGTCAACTGGAATCTTATCAGGTCAGCTTTGACGCAGTTGGAACTAAACACTAAGTCATAAAACCAAATGACCTGCTTTGATTAGTCACTTAAAATCACATACTTGAGCATAAACATCTTTATGGCTACCTTCTAGTGAAAAATGATAGGACTTAACCTGGATAGGTGGGTTAATGTTTAAAACATGGTTCGGGAAGTGTTTCAAATGCAAAACATTACACACACACAGACACACAAGCTAGATCCGAAGGTATCAACTCACCATTGAACCGTATATTTCTGAGGAGCTCTTCACTTGGGGTAGAATTTCCATTGGGACATCAAAATATCTTCAACCAACAAATAAATATTTTTTAAATAATAATAATAAATATATAGTAAAATTTTGTACAAAAATATAATTAACTCATGTAGATATGTCTATGCAAACATGTTCAAGTGTGTGTGTGTGTGTGTGTGTGTGTTCCTACTTGCAGAGCTCGGGGTCCCAGTCCAGGGTGTGTATATTGAAGAGCATGGTGCGACTTGCGTTGGTCACATCTGTGACGTGCACCCCTCCACTCTTCCCCCCTGTCAGACACTGGGGTTGAGAGGACCACACCACCACAGAAGATCATTAATTATAAAAATATTGATACAGAACCACTATGGAAATAAGTCTTGAATTTGAGTCATCCCTGGACAAGTTTAAAAAAAAAATTGGATCCTGTGTGTCTTTAAAACTGTCAAATCAATCATCTGGATGATTAATCATTTATCACAGATAAACAATCTGAACAGGAACTGATCACCAACTCCGATCCGGAGTACCTGTGCAGGTTTTTGTACCAGCCCAGTACTAAAAAAAGTTTTACTTCGTTTTTTGTTGTCGTTTTTTTTAAGTAGGGTTCGCGTTGGGCCCAGTCTTACCCAGATAAGCCAGGAGTCGACAGTGCCGAACATGGCTCTGTTTGTCAGGATAGCCTCAGCGACCTCCTCCACGTTGTCCATGAGCCAACGCAGCTTCACAGCACTGAAGTATGTACTGATGGGCAGACCGGTCTTGTGCTGGGGACGAGATAGATGGAGAGAATAAGAAAGAGATGGAGAGATAGAGGCTGTATCACATCCGGCCGTGATTGGGTGTCCCATAGGGTGGCGCACATTTGGCCCAGCGTCGTCCGGGTTTGGCCGGGGGGGGGTTTTGTTCTTCACTGACTTGCCTCGTTAAAAAGGTTAACATTTAAAAATGTTAACAAGTAAAAATGAAGGGAGAGAGAAAGGGAGAGATAAAGAAAGAGAGAGTGGTAGAGAAATAATAAAATGTGATGACCACGTTGATGTCACCCATCAGAGATTACGGTAAAGATGTATCAGATTGTTCACACCTAATCTTCTCATCCCCACAGGTGCCTATAGGCTAGGGTCAATGGTGGGGTAGGGGCTATGAAGTAGGCTCTAGGGCAGGGGTGGGCAATTCCAGTCCTCGAGGGCCTGATTAGGGTCACAGTTTCTCCCCCAGGACCCCAGCTAACACACCTGACTCCAATAATCACCTAATCATGATCTTCAGTTTAGAATGCAATTAGTTTAAAATCAGCTGTGTTTGCATGAGGATGGAGGGGAAAGTGTGACTCCAATCAGGCCCTGGAGGAGTTGCCCACCCCTGGTTTAGGGGTTGGTTTGGGACAGGGCTCTCTTACCTTCAGATGGTTCTTATTCTTTCCCGGGGTGCTGTTGATCAGCCTCTCCACCGTGGACTGTGTACGCAGGTCCAGCCAAACTGCAGGGATAACCAGCACACAAAGAGTTAAAAATCACTGCTAAAAACTTCAATTGAAAAATATATATATATATATATATATATATATATATATATATATATATATATATAAAAAAATATTTAAAAAAAATCGCCCAGAGATAATATATTATAAACACACACTGTATCTTACAATGTTCAACAATAGACAGACAGTGGTGGAACTGGCAGAATGAAAAGCACGACTGTTGATATTGACATCCTACACTACTTCCTGAAGCTGGGGGGAGGGTGTCATGGTATTACAACAATGCTACTGGATGATGGTTATGCAATCTGGCCATGTGCTGTGTGGTTTCCCACATGACACAACTTTAGGATGTACTAAGTTGAGTTACAGTAAGGATCTGTGTGGAGGTTTGAGGGAGCGACTGGGGGGGCTGAGGGTAGCTGGTTGAGTCAGACTGGAAAAAAGTGTGTGTGTCCAAGCCAATGAATTGGACTGGTTCCTAAACCTACGACTGAATTAGAACTCTGATCCCTAAAAAAGTGAACAGACCGTTCCTTTCCATAGTCTTCTAAATGGGGACGGTGACCCTGTACTTTCTGGCACATACGTTTGTGACTACCAATGAGCTTGGTAATACCCACCAATGGCATTGTAGAGCGGTTCCCCTGTCTCTTTGTCCCAAACCAACGTGGTCTCTCTCTGATTGGTCACGCCGACAGCTGGGTAAACACAAACAAAAAATGGTAAACAAACACCCACACACCCCCTTGCTGCATCCAATGGAGTCCTGAGAACCACTGTAGGTACAAGAGAGTTTTCATACCCCTTGACTTGTGTTACAGCCTGAACTCAAAATGGATTAAATAGATTATTTTTCACACACACACACACGCACAAAATCCCATAACGACAAAGTCAAAACATGTTTTTATAAATGTTTGCAATTATTTTGAAAATTAAATACATCATTATCTAATTCAGATAAGTATTCACACCCGTGACTCAATACATTGTAGAAGTACCCTTTGGCTGTGATTACAGCTGTGAGGCTTTCTGGGTAAGTCTCTATGAGCTGTCCACACCTGGATTGTGCAACATTTGCCCTTTATTCTTTTCCATAATTCTTCAAACTCTGTCAAATTGGTAGTTGATCATTGCTAGACAGCCATTTTCAAGTCTTGCCATTGATTTTCAAGCTGATTTAAGTTAAAACTGTAACTCAGCCATTCAGGAAGATTCACTGTCTTCTTGGTAAACAACTCCAGTGTATATTTGGCCTTGTGTTTTAGGTTATTGTCCTGCTGAAAGGTGAATTCATCTCCCAGTGGTTGGTGGAAAGCAGACTGAACCAGGTTCCTCTAGGATTTAGCCTGTGTTGAGCTCCATTCTGTTTCTTTTAATCCTACAAAAACTCCCCAGTCCTTATCGATTACAAGCATACCCATAACATGATGCAGCCACCACTATGCGAGAGAGGTACTCAGTAATGTGTTGTATTTTCCCCCAAACATAACACATTGCATTCAGGACAAAAAGCTAATTGCTTTGCCACATTTTTTTGCAGTATTACTTTAGATCCTTGTTGCAAACAGGATGAATGTTTTGTAATACTATTCATTCTGTACGTCCTTCTTTTCACTCTGTCATTTAGGTTAGTATTGTGGAGTAACTACAATGTTGTTGATCCATCCTCAGTTTTCTCCTATCACAGCCATTCAACTCTGTAATTGATTTTATTTTATTTTTTAAGTCATCAATTGTCCTGAGAGGTTTCCTTCCTTTCCGGCAACGGAGTTAGAAGGGACACCTGTGTCTTTGGATGGTGTATCAATATATCCCAGTCACTGCAAAGTGTAATTAATAACTTCACCATGCTCAAAGGGATATTCAATGTCTGCTTTTATTTTTTATTTATTTTTTTAACCAAGCTACCAATAGGTGCCCTTATTTGCGAGGCGTTGGAAAACCTCCCTGGTCTTTGTGGGTTCTAGCGTTGGAAAACCTCCCTGGTCTTTGTGGTTGAATCTGTTTGAAATTCACTGTTCGACTGAGGGTCCTTACAATTAATTGTATGTGTGGGGTACAGAGATGAGGTAGTCATTCAAAATCACGTTTAACACTGTTATTGTACACAGAGTAAGTCCATGCAACTTATTATGTGACTTGTTAAGCACATTTTTACTCCTGAACATATTTAGGCTCCTTGTCATAACAAAGGGGTTGAATACTTATTGACTCAATACATTTCAGCTTTTCATTTGTAATTAATATGTAAACATTTTGAAAAATATAATTCCACTGACATTATAGGGTATTGTGTGTAGGTCAGTGACAAAAAAAAAAAATACATTTAATATGTAATCCATTTTCAATTCAGGCTGTAACAACAAAATGTGGACAAAGTCCAGGGGTGTGAATAATTTCTGAAGGCACTAATATACACTGGGGAGAAGAAGTGTTTGATAACCTGCAAAATCGGCAGGTTTTCCTACTTACAAAGCATGTAGAGGTCTGTAATTTTTTATCATAGGCACACTTCAACTGTGAGAGACGGAATCTAAAACAAAAATCCAGAAAATCACATTGTATGATTTTTAAGTAATTAATTTACATTTTATTGCATGACCGAAGTATTTGATCACCTATCAACCAGTAAGAATTCCGTCTCTCACAGACCTGTTAGTTTTTCGTTAAGAAACCCTCCTGTTCTCCACTCATTACCTGTATTAACTGCACCTGTTTGAACTCGTTACCTGTATAAAAGACACCTGTCCACACACTCAATCAAACAGACTCCAACCTCTCCACAATGGCCAAGAACAGTGAGCTGTGTAAGGACATCAGGGATAAAATTGTAGACCTGCAAAAGGCTGCGATGGGCTACAGGACAATAGGCAAGCAGCTTGGTGAGAAGGCAACAACTGTTTGCGCAATTATTAGAAAATGTAAGAAGTTCAAGATGACGGTCAATCACCCTCGGTCTGGGGCTCCATGCAAGATCTCACCTCATGGGGCATCAATGATCATGAGGAAGGTGAGGGATCAGCCCAGAACTACACGGCAGGACCTGGTCAATGACCTGAAGAGAGCTGGGGCCACAGTCTCAAAGAAAACCATTAGTAACACACTACGCCGTCATGGATTAAAATCCTGCAGCGCACGCAAGGTCCCCCTGTTCAAGCCAGTGCATGTCCAGGCCCGTCTGAAGTTTGCCAATGACCATCTGAATTATCCAGAGGAGGAATGGGAGAAGGTCATGTGGTCTGATGAGACAAAAATAGAGCTTTATGGTCTAACACCACCAGCCGTGTTTAGAGGAAGAAGGATGAGTACAACCCCAAGAACACCATCCCAACCGTGAAGCATGGAGGTGGAAACATCATTCTTTGGGGATGCTTTTCTGCAAAGGGGACAGGACGACTGCACCGTATTGAGCGGAGGATGGATGGGGCCATGTATCGCGAGATCTTGGCCAACAACCTCCTTCCCTCAGTAAGAGCATTGAAGATGGGTCGTGGCTGGGTCTTCCAGCATGACAACGACCCGAAACACACAGCCAGGGCAACTAAGGAGTGGCTCCGTAAGAAGCATCTCAAGGTCCTGGAGTGGCCTAGCCAGTCTCCAGACCTGAACCCAATAGAAAATCTTTGGAGGGAGCTGAAAGTCCGTATTGCCCAGCGACAGGCCCCGAAACCTGAAGGATCTGGAGGTCTGTATGGAGGAGTGGGCCAAAATCCCTGCTGCAGTGTGTGCAAACCTGGTCAAGGACTACAGGAAACGTATGATCTCTGTAATTGCAAACAAAGGTTTCTGTACCAAATATTAAGTTCTGCTTTTCTGATGTATCAAATACTTATGTCATGCAATAAAATGCTAATTAATTACTTAAAAATCATACAAATGTGATTTTCTGGATTTTTGTTTTAGATTCCGTCTCACAGTTGAAGTGTACCTATGATAAAAATTACAGACCTCTACATGCTTTGTAAGTAGGAAAACCTGCAAAATCGGCAGTGTATCAAATACTTGTTCTCCCCACTGTATATACACATACATGTACATAAACACACACACCACTGTACCTTTAATGTTGGAGATGTCTATGTTGAGCTGGCCGAGCTTCTCACAGGTCCTCTCCATACACTCATAGACTGACTGAAGAATCTCCTTAGGGTCCTCTTCTACCCAGCTGACACACACACAGTTCAACTAGGTGTTAGAAAAGGGTTTTACCAGTGTTCGAAAGTAGCATTTCAGAACAAACATGGTGAAAATGTGGAATGACAAGTGTCATATTTCAGCTTTGTGTTGTGCGTTCAATCCCTGATGATCACTGTACAACAGCTACTGACACTTAGTCTTTCACTCGTACGTGGTCAAATTCCCCTCTTTTCTACTGGTCCTCGTCAGGGTCAAAAGACAATTGTTGTTGTTTTTTTTTTTTAAAAGGTCCTGACCCGGTCAAAGAGTCTTTCCAAAATAACCCAGGTCCATAGTGAATAGTAGCTTCTCTGCATACAAGGCATTTGGGAAAGTATTCAGACCCATTCTCCACTTTGTTACATTCCAACCTTATTCTAAAATTGATTCAATATTATTTTTTTCCATCAATCTACACACAATACCCAATAATGACGAAGCAAAAACAGGTTTAAGAATTTTGGGCAAATGTATTCAAATTAAAAAAACAGAAATACCTTATTTACATAAGTATTCAGACGCTTTGCTATGAAACTCAAAATTGAGCTCAGGTGCATCCTGTTTCCATTGATCATTCTTGAGATGTTTCTGCAACTTGGAGTCCACCTGTGGTAAATTCAATTGATTGGACATGATTTGGAAATACACACCTGTCTATATAAAAAGGTCCCACAGTTGACAGTGCATTTCAGAGCAAAAACCAAGCCATGAGGTCGAAGCAATTGTCCATAGAGCTCTGAGAAAGGATTGTGTCAAGGTACAGATCTGGGGAAGGATACCAAAATATTTCCGCAGAATTGAAGGTCCCCAAGAACAGTGGCCTCCATCATTCTTAAAAATGGAAGAAGTTGGGAACCACCTAAACTCTTCCTTGAGCTGGTCACCAGGCCAAACTGAGTAATCGGGGTAGAAGGGCCTTGGACAAGGGAGGTGACCAAGAACCTGATGGTCACTCTGACAGAGCTCCAGAGTTCCTCTGTGAAGATGGGAGAACCTTCCAGAAGGAAAACCCATCTCTGCAGCAATCCACCAATCAGGCCTTTATGGTAGAGTGGCCAAACGGAAGCCACTCCTCAGTAAAAGGCACATGACAGCCCACTTGGAGTTTGCCAAAAAGGCACCTAAAGGACTCTCAAACCATGCGAAACAAGATTCTCTGGTCTGATGAAACCAAGATTGAACTCTTTGGCCTGAATGCCAAGCGTCACGTCTGGTGGAAACCTGGCACCATCCCTACGGTGAAGTAGCATCATGCTGTGGGGATGTTTTTCAGCGGCAGGGAGACTAGTCAGGATCGAGGGAAAGATGAACGGAGCAAAGTACAGAGAGATCCTTGATGAAAACCTGCTCCAGGGCGCTCAGGACCTCAGACTGGGGTGAAGGTTCACCTTCCAACAGGACAACGAGTTTAAGCACACAGTCAAGACAACGCAGGAGTGGCTTCGGGACAAGTCTCTGAATGTCCTTGAGTGGCTCAGCCAGAACCTGGACTTGAACATATCTGGAGAGACCTGAAAATAGATGTGCAGCAACGCTCCCCATCCAACCTGACAGCGCTTGAGAGGATCTGCAGAGAAGAATGGGAGAAACTCCCCAAATACAGGTGTGCCAGACTTGTAGCGTCACACCCAAGAAGACTCGAGGCTGTAATCACTGCCAAAGGTGCTTCAACAAAGTACTGAGTAAAAGGTCTGAATACTTATGGAAATGTAATATCATTGTTTTGTTTTTTGTAAAAATGTCACCTCTTTTTGCTTTGTCATTATGGAGGTATTGTGTGTAGATTGATGGGGGGGGGGGGAATTTATTCAATTTTAGAATAAGGCTGTAACGTAGCTTTACGAATGCACTGTAAGTTCCCCAAATAAGGCTTTAGTAGCCCAGAGAACCCCACCGCCCGCCTAGCCCACAGAACACCACCGCCCGCCTAGCCCACAGAACCCCACCGCCCGCCTAGCCAACAGAACACCACCGCCCGCCTAGCCCACAGAACACCACCGTCCGCCTAGCCCACAGAACCCCACCGCCCGCCTAGCCCACAGAACCCCACCGCCCGCCTAGCCAACAGAACCCCACCGCCCGCCTAGCCAACAGAACCCCACCGTCTGTGTAGCCAATAGAACACCAATATCTGTCTAATGTAAATAAGCCCTGGACATTGGACTCTGACAGCTCATGCATCCAGCTAAAGGGGAGGAAAAAACCTCTTCATTAAAGTGTAACCTCAGTTCTTAGTACTCAGTATTGACTCAACCCAGGGAGGGGATTAGGTAAATGTTGACATACTCATAAAAGATCCACCTTCCAGATTTCCCTCTTTCCATTCTTCCTGTCATCACGGACCAATCCTGAATCCGAATTCACCTCAGAAGGGTGGCGGCAGGTAGCCTATAGCGTTGGACTAGTAACCGAAAGGTTGCTAGATCGAATCCCCCGAGCTGACAAGGTTAAAATCTATCGTTCCTGAACAAGGCAGTTAACCCATTGTTCCCCAGTAGGCTGTCATTATAAATAAGAATTTGTTCTTAACTGACTTGCCTAGTTAAATAAAGGTTAAATTTTAAAAAAGGTGAGGAGAATAGAAGGCATGCTCATAAAAGTATTGGTACTGGGCCTTGCAAGCGGACTGTATTGCATTGAGATGTCAGGTGTGGGTACTCACCCCTCTTTAGGGAAACTCTGCTTTATCCCAACCTGGTGATGACTAAGCAGCTCTGCCGTTTTAGAATTGAACACCTGAGGAAAGGAGACAGAGTTAGAGTGGTTCCTACTGTGCAAGTGATCTTAAAAATCAGAGTTATACTGAACAAAAAATATATTTTTAAAAAGTGACCTGCAACAATTTCAAATGATAACACCGATTTACAGTTCATAAGGAAAATCTGTCAATTAAAATTAATTCTTTAGACCCTAAATCTATGGATTTCACGACTGGGAGTACAGATGTGAATCGGTTGGTCACACACTTTTATTTTTTTTATCAAAAAAGTAGGGGTGTGGATCAGAAAACCAGTCAGTATCTGGTGTGACCACCATTTGCCTCATGCAGCGCAACACATATCCTTCACTTAGAGTTGATGAGGGCTCTTTGTGGCCTGTGGAATGTTGTCCCACTCCTCTTCAATGGCTGTGCGAAGTTGATAGATATTGGAGGGAACTGGAACACGCTGTCCTACACGTCGATCCAGAGCATCCCAAAAATGCTCAATGGGTGACATGTCTGGTGTGTATGCAGGCCATGGAAGAACTGAGACGTTTTCAGCTTCTAGGAATTGTGTAGAGATCCTTGCGACATGGGGCCGTGCATTATCATGCTGAAACATGAGGTGATGGCGGAGGATGAATGGCACGACAATGGGCCTCAGGATCTCATCACGGTATCTCTGTGCATTCAAATTGCTATCGATAAAATGCGATTGTGTCCAATGTCCGTAGTTTATGCCGAGCCATACCATAAGCCCACTGCCACCACGGGGCACTCTGTTCACAACGTTGACGTCAGCAAACCGCTCACCCACAGAACGCCATTAAAGTGGTCTGCAGTTTTGAGGCCAGTTGGACATACTGCCAGATTCTCGAAAATGACATTGGAGGGGGCTTAGGGTCGAGAAATAAACATTCAATTTTATCGCAACAGCTCTGGTGGACATTCCAGCAGTCCCCAGCACAAGGTGCACCTGTGTAATTATCATGCTGTTTAATCAGCTTCTTGATATGCCACACCTGTCAGGTGGATGGATTATCTTGTCAAAAGAGAAATGCTCAATGCTCACGAACAAGGATGTAAAAGAAATTCTGGACAAAATTTGAAATTAATAAACTTTTTGTGCGTATGGAACATTACTGGGATTTTTTATTTCAGCTCATGAAACCAACACTTTACATGTTGCGTTTATGTTTTTGTTCAGTGTAGGATTCAATATGCTAGATCTCAATCAATAAAAAATAGATAGAATCTAGGAGCGCCAGAATTTCTATGTTGTGCTCCTAACTTTAGCACCAGTGCTACCAACGAAAATGCTTAATTTAGATCCCGCTCCAGGACTATTCACATATTGTTTATGAACACTTTCTATCAAAAAAATATATATACACATTTTAAAAAACAATACTGCCACGTATGAGAAAAGCATTTAAGCATATATTTTCCAAGATAATCTTCGACATAATTGTCAAGAGTTCAACAATCGGTTCTGTAACAGTCTGAAGACCACACATCAGGACATTCAGCATTCTGAAGCTAAATCAATATCCATCACATTAACAAAAGAGAAACTCAGTATGGACTATATAAAACCATGATGAAAACTTTACAGACATAGTTAAGAAGATACAAAAAAAAACATTATGGATGTTACATTTGGTCTGTATTGCTTTAAAAATAAACATTTCCAGCACATCCCCAACATGTGAAAATAGCACGTTTCTATGTTTTATAGTCAAAAAGATAAGCGTTTCCAATGGCAACCAATTAGTAGGCAATTCCTGCTCATAATTGGTTAAAGTCACATGACGCACACCGATGATGTCATTAGAAACACTTAACTTCCTGTTTTTTACTACAAAACATAGAAACACGTGATTTTCTCATATGGTGCTCTTGAAGAGGTGCTGGAGACGATGAACAGGAAGTTCAAAGATGGAGAAATTTTCCTTTAACCCCTAACACTATGGATAGGGCTACATTGAAATGTTTAACAGAAAGAATTATATGCAGGGTAGCAATTAAAAAAGAGGAACAGTTTGGAGATTACGGCAAAAAAAAGGCGAGGAAGCAACAGTTTGACAAGACAAGACACTTGATTTTACATGCACTGTACTTATAGCCGTATTTGTTGATAATGAAATCTGAAAATACTCCGGATACATTCAGTAACATGATAAGAATATTCCCTGGAAAATGTAGGGGGAAGGGCAACATAAGACAAAACATATACAGGGGTTTGAATAAGAGGTCAAACCCGGTTGTTGTCCACAGTTCCTAAATCATTTCAACGCACTTTTATGACTCAAAGAAGAGTCTTCAACTAGAAGGTGTTTTTGTTGAGCTCTCGGTGCCGTTGAGGAACACACCTGTAGTTGTTCGGAACGAAAAAGTGTGCACCACGACGTCGCACAATTACTGTTGTTGTTTACACCCTCCCAAAAACAGCCATTATATAAAATCACAGTCTGGGTCAGCATCGTTTCAAACGCTTTTTATATTGCCAACATGAGTAACTCAATTATTTTTTTTAAATATGATCTTACAGTGTGTTAGGCTTTCACAAGGCAATTCAGAGAATCAGATCGTCATTTTTTTGTGCACATTGATGGAACGCATTCAGATGTGTGGTCCGCAGCAAATATTCTTCACAAAACAACAAACATAGGCTCATTTTGTTCATGACAACATAGGGTATAAACTCCATGTCATCCTTGTAACTGTACATCAAACAGTATTCATAAACTTTGATACTGTATATTATGAGATTTACTGTATATTCCATGAGATGTATGATGTTATATGATTAAAGTGCACATTTGGACTCAACAGGTGTATGGCTTGCTTGTATGACCTCAACGCGGTATTTATTATAATCCTCAACGTATCATCTTTCAAAATACATAGAGTCCTCGTAATTTACAGCATTTCCCCTTACTCAGACAACACCATTTTTGATTTTTTTGCAAATGTTTCCCCAATTAGCGGGAGGGATGGGGGCAACTTGTTGTGCGCCGTGCTCAAGTTTAGAACGTCTGTCCGGCAAAACCCACACAGCGCTGTGAAGCAGAGACCCTGAGCTCTGATGTCATATATAGAATGTTACTGTTCAGCCACTGTGTTCCGATTTAGGAGCTTATGAAAATGACAAAATCTGCCACTTTTCACCCCACATACAGGTAGGAGTGTGAAGGGTTAACATCTCATCTTCATAAATAACACTGTGGGACAGCTGTGAATGAAGAAGCAAGCTCTGTGAGCTCTTTCAAAAAGCCATGAATATGATTTGACTGGTCAGAAGTTTACATACACTAAGTCGACTGTACCTATAAACAGCTTGGAAAATTCCAGAAAAGTATGTCATGGCTTTACAACCTTCTGATAGGCTAATTGACATCATTTGAGTAAATTAGAGGTGTACCTTCAAACTCAGTGCCTCTTTGCTTGACATCATGGGAATATCAAAAGAAAATCAACCAAGACCGAAGAAAAAAAAAAAGTGTAGACCTCCACAAGTCTGGGTCATCCTTGGGATCAATTTCCAAACGCCTGAAGGTACCACGTTCATCTGTACAAACAATAGTACGCAAGTATAAACACCATGGGACAACGCAGCCGTCATAACGCTCAGGAAGGAGACGTGTTCTGTCTCCTAGCGATGAATGTACTTTGCTGCAAAAAGTGAAAATCAATCCCAGAACAGCAAAGGACATTGTGAAAATGCTGGAGGAAACAGGTACAAAAGTATCCACAGTAAAATGAGTTCTATATCGACATAACCTGAAAGGTCACTCAGCAAGGAAGAAGCCACGGCTCCAAAACAGCCATAAAAAAGCCAGACTACGGTTTGCAACTGCACATGGGGACAAAGATCATACTTTTTGGAGAAATGTCCTCTGGTCTGATGAAACAAATTGAACTGTTTGGCCATAATGACCATCATTATGTTCGGAGGAAAAAGGGGTATGCTTGCAAGCCGAAGAACACCATCCCAACCGTGAAGCATGGGGGTGGCAGCATCATGCTGTGGGGGTGCTTTGCTGCAGGAGGGACTGGTGCGCTTCACAAAATAGATGGCATCATGGGGAAAGAAAATTATGTGGATATATTGAAGCAACATCTCAAGACATCAGTCAGGAAGTTAAAGCTTGGTCGCAAATGGGTCTTCCAAATGGACAATGACCCCAAACATACTTAAAGTTGTGGCAAAATGGCCTAAGGAAAACAAAGTCAAGGTATTGGAGTGGCCATCACAAAGCTCTGACCTCAATCCTATAGAAAATGTGTGGGCAGAACTGAAAAAGAGTGTGCGAGCAAGGAGGCCTACAAACCTGACTCAGTTACGCCAGCTCTGTCAGGAGGAATGGGCCAAAATTCACCCAACTTATTGTGGGAAGCTTGTGGAAGGCTACCTGAAACGTTTGACCCAAGTTAAACAACTTAACGGCAACGCTACCAAATACTAATTCAGTGTATGTAAACTTCTGACCCACTGGGAATGTGATGAAAGAAATAAAAACTGAAATAAATAATTCTCTACTATTATTAATCTGACATTTCACATTCTTTTTTTTGTTTTACACTTATCATGCCAAGCAACAATGTTGACAGATAAACAATGTCTGCTTTGTTCGGCACGACTGTCAGGTGTTACATAACTGCAGGACAAGCACTTACCTCAGAGATGGATGACTGTCCTCAGCAGTAGATACAATGGGAATTAACAGAATGAATAAAATAGTGTGAAAAGTAATGCTCATTTGAAATAAATCACTAAAGCAAATTAAAATGTTATTGGTCACATACACGCGATTAGCAGATGTTATTGCGGGTGTAAACAAAATGCTTGTGCTTCTAGTTCCGACAGTGCAGTAATAATCTAACAAGTAATATCTAACAAATTACACAACATATGTCATTTGTATTGTTTTACAGTCCGGGAAAGACAATTGCATAGCGGTTTAGATTGTCAGGTTTTCCCCAGATACTGAAGGTGTGTTTTGTTCATCAATAATTCATGAACGTGTTACTTCATTGTTTTGACATGTTTAAATAGCCAGGGACCAGCTGGACTCCTGTCCTCTATGACCACTTGAAAAAGGAGTGCTTGACCTCTCACCCATAGGATAGTAGTTAATGTGTAGGCTACATTTTACACACCTACACACACCACACACACACTTTGGCGAGAGTTAGAAACATTGTCCAAGACTGGATGTCCAGAACTCATGTCGCTTGGAACACTGGATATTTACCTCACGAGTCAAAAATGCAACACCTTCTACAGCTTCTTGTTTTAACCAAGACAAGTGAAACAGTAACTCTTCACAGTTTATTCAGTGAGAGTATAACTTAGCAGATGGGGGGGGGGGGGGGGGGGGGTTATCCCAGTGCTGCCACCAAGGTAGTGGTCAATGGTGAGAGATCAGAGACCTTTTAAAAGATGACTATCTACATCAAACCTACTTATAGTGGCACTAGGGTCGGACAGGGTCAGACTTGCCCTTAAATCATGACTCTCAGTTCCATTATATTACACACAAGTCACTGGATGAAGGAGTCTTCTGTAGAGGGGGGTGGGTGGGGGGGGGTTTGTGTAAGAGCTGCGACACTGTCTGAACATTAAGGAAAAGGGGAGACCTAGTCAGTTGTACAACTGAATGCTTTCAACTGAAACGTGTCTTCCTGCATTTAACCCAACTCCTCTGAATCAGAGATGCGGGGGGGGGGGCTGCCTTAAATCGACATCCATGTCTTCAACACCCGGGGAACAGTGGGTTAACTGCCTGTTCAGGGCAGAACGACAGATTTTTACCTTGTCAGCTCAGGGATTGGATCCAGCAACTTTTCTGTTACTGGCCCAACACTCTAACCACTAGCTACCTGCCGTCCCAACATTCTAACCACTAGCTACCTGCATTCCCAACACTCTAACCACTAGGCTACCTGCCGTCCCAACACTCTAACCACTAGGCAACCTGCCGCCCCTACAACTCTAACCACTAGGCTACCTGCGCGTCCCAACACTCTAACCACTAGGCTACCTGCCGTCCCAACACTCTAACCACTAGGCTACCTGCCGTCCCAACACTCTAACCACTAGCCTACCTGCCGCCCCTTCATTAAGCGTCGCTTGGTTTGAGGCATAAGGACCTTAGAAATAATTTTCAAAAAACAAGAGGTTAAATTGACACCTTTATCTAATAGGTTTTTAAGTAAACTGCTGTGTTCGTCCTCATGCTAACTAGCAGTAGCCACAGCAGCCATTATGGAATGGCAAGTCACGTTGAACAACAAAGGAGCTGATTGGCTGACACTGCCGTTCTAAAATGGCTGCTGTGGCTTCTGGTACCAAGCATGAGGACGAAAACAGCAGTTTACTGGTTGAACAACAACTAGCAGTTGTTCAACCTTCTTGGTGTAACAGTTGAGATAAATGGGACAATTCAGAGTACAACACATTTCTCCTCCCTGGATTGAGGTATGTTTTCCGAGCCATATCTTGCTCCGGCTCCGTGGTGTCTTAATCTACACAGGAAGACTGTCCGACCCGAGCCCAATATTAGCCTAACGTTACTCCTTATCGTCCAAGGACCTTACGTGTTCTGTCAAAGGTGAATTGGCTGTGGAAGCCAAAACAGCCAAATCCTCCATCTAAACGTGAATCGATTCTCAATTTCAGTACGATTCTAGAAACAAAATCCCTATACTTTCATTTCACATCCCAAAATATTTTTCACAAATGTGAAGATACACACTTATGCTGACTGTTTTAAAACAGGTTACTGTAGGTTGCAGCTGACAGTATTTTTCAGTGACAACACGTTTGTTGTGTCTGTCTTCAATTTTACACACACACACACGTGTTCAGAGACTCAGATAGCGAATTAGCACAGGTAGTCCACTCTCATTCGTCTGTTTTCTGTAAACAAGAGCTGTAGAAACATGGAAATACACTGAGTGTACAAAACATTAAGAACACTTGGCTGTACAAGGAGTTGAAAGCGTTTCTACAGGGATGTGGACTCCGATGCTCCACCACAGTTGTGTCAAGTTGGCTGGATGTCCTTCGGGTGGTGGACCATTCTTGAAACACGGGAAACGGTTGAGCGTGAAAAATCAAGCAGTGTTGCATTGTTCTTGACAAACTGGTGCGCCTGACACCTACTATCATACCTCGTTCAATGGCACTTAAATATTTTGTCTTTCCCATTCCCCTTCTAAAAATGGCACACACACAATCCATGTCTCAACGCTAAAAGAAAATCCTTCTTTAACCCGGTCTCCTCCCCTTCATCTACACCTGTTTTGAAGGTGATATCCATAAGGGATCATAGCTTTCACCTGGCCAGTCTGTCATGGAAAGAGCAACTGTTCCTAATGTTTTGTCCACTCAGTGTGTGGGAACCCTAACCGTATGTAAAGTCCCTTGTTAAGGGGACCTGTGTGGTTCTGATTCCGGTTCGGACAGACATTCTCCCTTATAAATTGATCTGTGGACACCGTAGATGGAAATGGCTTGCATTGAGCAATAGCCCTGGTTCCCACGGATACGGCAGTATATTTTTTTGTGCCTCCGACTGCCTAGCAACTCCTGGCTGAACCCTACTTCACAGCCACTGACAATTAGCACATGCCTAAAATCCTAATCGTAGCACAGCAGGAGAGAGTGGTTTCATCACTTATAGTACAGTCAGAGATCAATTTATAGCCATTAAATCACCCAAAAATTATAAATAGATTGTAAACAAAAACACTTTGTTCGGAGTTCAGGAAGCCACAGCTCGGTGTGATGTTCACAGTTGTGGCGGCAGATGTTTTGATTAAGAGATACCGTCAGAAAATACGCACATTTTCTATCAAATCAAATGCGTTTATAAAGCCCTTCTTACATCAGCTGATATCTCAAAGTGCTGTACAGAAACCCAGCCGAAAACCCCAAACAGCAAGCAATGCAGGTGTAGAAGCACTAAACATACACATGTATTTTACAGTTGTAAGGAAGGTGAAATTTTACAGTTTGTTGGTTTTACAATTTGATTATACTATATATAGAAAGTAAAAAAGTAATTTCAAGCCTTATTCATAGTATTAAATAGGGAATACATATATTTTTTTAAATCATATTTGTACTTCAGCTTGTGTCCTCAAAAGTGACCCAACAATTATTATATATTTTTTTAAATAACAATTTGCAGAAAGGTGAGACTAACATTGGTTTATGCATTGTGGCGGCAGGTAGCCTAGTGGTTAGAGCGTTGAGCGTAGTAACCGAAAGGTTGCTGGATCGAATCTCCGAGCTGACAAGGTTTTTACCTGTCGTTCTGCCCCTGAACAAGGCCGTCAGTGTAAATAAGAATGTGTTCTTAACTGACTTAAATAAAGGTTAAATAAAAAATAAAAAATTTAAATCACTAGTTGTTGATGGTTCTCATGATAAATAATTACTTTCGGGGATTAAACGAAGTTACATTTAAGATTATTTATTTGTATTTTTTTAATATATTTTTTTAAACAGGAGAACGCAACTCATTCATAACTCAGAAGCTTGTTGCCAACTTACCAGAAACCTCGTCGAGCTCGTGCCTTGATCGATAGCTGCGACGAGGGGCCCCATCGTGATTTGAGTGGACATCCTTCTGTTCGTATCCGTGGTGATCAATTTCTACAAACGCCGGTGAACCGGTGGTCGGCTTTATATTACGCACTGCTGGCAGTCCTGTTGAGACCATGCGAGAATCCTTCCAGTGACGTTGACAAAATCCTATCGGGTTGTGGCAAGTTTATGTTTGACGAGCCGTCAGAAGGCGTTGGCCTAGTGCTGCCCAATCAAATCCGGGGGCACGTCCAAAATAAAAAATAAAAACGTTCAACGAGTTTAAATCACCGGGATAAATGCCGCATTTAAAACAGGTCAGTCCATTGAAGACAACTGGGAACTCGAGAAGAAAAAAAAACGAGCACCAATGGGAAAAATATTTTGAATGGTCATCCAACTCGGAATTGGAAGTCGGAAACTCGGATATCTTTCTAGACTTCCGATCTGAAGATCGCTGACGTCACGATCCCCCCCCCTTCCGAACTCCCAGTTGTCATAAAAGGATCAAAAGTCACCCCCCTTTTTACCCACTGAGGCAGTGGGTTCGTTTTACAGCAGTGATTTGTACATATAAACGTCCAATCATCAATCACTAAAACTGCTATTTGAGCTCATCTGTATCTTATCATAGACTATAACTCTGCAAACTATCAGACAAGCTCAACTTCAAACTACTCAACATTTTATTGACACTCTCCATCCCCTTTTTCAGAAGAAAACTTTATTCTGTAGTTGTCTGTGTTGGATCAGACTAATAGAACGTGATCATAGTTCAGACTGTATATTCTTGTGTCTGACAGTCTCCTTGTGATAAAGAGGACAACCAGAGCCCTAAAATTAGACCACAGCTTTATATTTGGTCGGTTAGGAATCTGCTGCCTCTCAGCTTCTGATATGCAATGGCTAATTGGGATTCACTTAAAAGTCCAATGGGGATGTTTTCATCTCAATATCAAATCACTTCTGGCTAACCGTTAAGTAAGTACTGTGATTGTTTTCGATTAAAACCAGGCAGGCCAAAAGTCCATCCTGCAGGCTGAAATCTTTTCAAACAGCTCTTACACTAACAGGGTATTATCATCATTTTCAAAATGTCAACGTATTATTACAACCTCATAGTGTGGAATTATATATAACATTTGTATTGTTTAAAATCTATCAGAGTGGTTGAGTGTTTGAATAATTCCACAGCATGCAAGGAACGTTGTGAATTGAAATTCTCATCTGAACTATTGTGGTCCAGTAGGCCTCGGTCATCATGACACTCAGAGTTGTGTGGAAACAGTGGGAGTTGATCAGACGTGCTGTAACACAATATGGCATCATGTGATGCCAGTGATAGTCTCGGTTATGTGTAATGGTCAGGAGTAGCTTGGAATTATGTAGTGAGAGAAACCAAGAGGTCAAGAGTCCAAGAAGTGCAAGGAACACCCCCTCTCTACCAGACCACACCCCCTCTCTACCAGACCACACCCGCCCCCGGTCTCATACGCAGACTCAGGCCACCCTCTCTACCCAGACGGGCACAGGGTGGGCCCGCGCGCGTCTACCTGAGAGGCCACACCCCTCTACCGAGGACGCGAAGCACCCCCCTCTTGGCGTAGTCGCAGAGCGCAAGCGACGCCCCTCGCCTACGCGGAGAAGAGACCCCTCTCGGACCCGCAGTTAAGGGCGTAACATGCCCTTTGACGTGCCGGCCACTGGGTACTCCAGCTGCCGCAGGCCGAGAACGAGCACCGCCGCGGCGAGCTATCAGACGCGCACATCCGTCTGGATCCCCCGCCCCCGACAACCACACTACGCGGGCGTCTCGTACCAGGATAGCAGCATCCCTCTCATGGACCCGACGAGCCGCACCGCACCTCACTCGCTCCGTACGCGAGATCCCAGCCTCTAGGTCTTCTCCTTCCCTTCGTCCTCTACTCTATTTATCTACACTTATTACTTCTCTTACCGTAAAGTACCTACTCTTACCCTCCTTGGTCCTTGTGTCTGTCCATGGAGACACCAGCGGACCGCTCGCTCTCTTCCTATCCTCCAAGACCCCCTTCTCTGCCGGTCACCACCAGCCACACTCCCTTGCGGCGTCTCTACAGACTCACAGGCACTTTCTCCTACCCGACTCACAGCCTTCGCTCTTCCCTCATCAGACCACACCCTGCGCTCTTGGATTCCTGGTGTAGGACGTGCTGGGCTGGCCGCTGGGTTTTGGTCTGGTTGATATTCGCAGTGGTACGCGTGACCTGCTCTGCCTTCGTAGTGGTGGGAGCGCTGTGGGGGTCGATTTTTCTCTCGCGTGCTCGCTTCACCTCCTACCAGCACCCCCCTCTAACCCAGTTTAACACCAATTCACCCGCCCAGCTCTATCCACACCCACGCCTCCTCTCTCCCCAGCACTCGACACCCCTCTGTCTCTCTCACCGGAACCTACAACCCTCCTTACCTAGCCCAACCGACTCCTTCACGAGAGAAGCGCAGCTTCTATGGGTCGGGTACTTGTTTCTTGAAACCCATACTCAAGCCACCCACTCACCTCTCTACCAGTAACCACACCCCCCTTTCTACACCTAGAGCCACTGTCCCCTCTTTCTACTAGACCACTACCTCGAGTCCCTCCACTCAAGACCTGACACACCGCTCTTACCAGCAGTTCAGCGACACTCGTTCCAGCTCTCAATAAATCGAACGTGTGATCCCCATGTTTTTGGTCTAATGGAGCCATAGTCTACCATATCATAACCTCTCAGCAACGTGCTCCCCTTGCATCTCTTTTAAAACGAAATGATCTCGTCCGCATGGAGTAAGCGCCGCGCCAACGAACCCTTCTAAAAAGATCCGACACTTGAGCCATCTTGTACATATACACCCGTCTTTGTCTGCGCTCTTATCCTGACCTACAACACTAGTTTCCGAGACCACACACCTTATATCAGATCAAATAATCCTCTCCCCTACTGGGTCTCCCTTAGCGGCCCGATTTTTACCAAACATGTGATCCCATCTCCCAACTCCCTCTAATTTTCGGGGGTAACATACTTTCCCACTCGAGTACTCAGACCAACACCATCCCTCCTCTACTTCTACGCATGACCACGACATCCGCGTCTACCAGACCCATACATCTCGCGGAATCTCTACCCGCATTGATGCTACCATCAAGCGCGGCACCCCCGCACCCCACTACCGCGCATCTCCCTGTGCTACCTGCATTCAGTACCGCGACGCTGCCCTGAGTTATCTGCCCTTACTCCGCTTCGGCCTCGCATAAGTCAGATGGTATCCAATCACTCAACCAACCCTTGCCCTCTCTTAGTCCACGATTTACCCATCGACCCCCGTGCGTGACCTGGCTCTATCCAACATCGCTACTAGGCGCGCCTGGCCATTACCAGACCACGAATCCCCTCTCTTCTCGTCTAATTCCAGATCCACAACACCCCATCGCTCTCCATTACCCTACACTGTGCGTGCCTCCCGCTCGTTGCCTCCTTAGCACCCCATACCGTAGGTCCATAATCCCGCTCGTTGTCCTGTGTCTACCCAGCACACACATCCCTTCACTCACTCACTAGAAACCACATCAGTGTCTCTCGTTCTCAGGCCCAGAGATTGACTTTGGTTCTGACGCCCTCTCTGCATCTTACGCTCCTAACCAATGACCACCCAAACCCAAAATGAGAATACCCGTCTTCAAAATATCCAGCCACCACTTACTCTTACCCTGTGTCTAGTCAGTCTACCAAAATAAAACCTAAAAATAAGCCTAAGATTGCCATGGCGTCCGACTCTCTTACAGACCTACACCCTCGCTACCTAGACTTCAGAACCCTAAGACCTATGGCTCATAGGCCTTGCTAGAGCTCTAAAATCCAACTACCACATCCTCTCAGTACCATGAGCTCAAATCGGGTCCCCAACCTCATCACGGACCCCTCTCTCATCCTTACTCATGAAGCCACACACACCCTCATCAATCCAATAAGCCGCAGCCGCCCCGTGTCTCTGTACCACCATGCGTCCCACACTCTCTCTTCTACAGCACCACACACGCTCTCACCAGAACCTACACAAACTTCCTCTACTACTACCAGATCCACACCGGGGGGGCACTTCCACTCCAAACCCTCCACGTGCGTACCCCACGAATCATCTTAACTCTCTCCTCTCTCTCAGATCTCTAACTACCACACTCTCTAGCCAATACCACACCCCTCTCATATCCATAAGACGCACAATCCCCTCTCATCTCTACCAGATCGCCTACCGCTCTCATACCAGAGTCCACACCCCCTCTTCTTCTACCAAGACAACTACCCTCTCTCGAGGCGAGACCATACACCCAGCCTAACCATACCACTACCGCTCTCTGTCATTCCTAAGACACACACCATCTCCTCTACAGGACGCCACAACCTCCTTATGCACCAAGACCGAGATCGCCCTCTGCGCCACTCGGTGGAGAACCAATATAGCAACCCCACTTACTGGACTACCGAGACCACACCTTGCGCTCCGTCTAACCAGCACCACACCCTCTGCGCTGCTCTACCAGACGCACACCCTCCTCTACTCGAGACTTCTGACACCCCCCCTCTACAACCACACCTATTGCATTATATTCAGTAATATTCAATATAGTCAGTATATTCAATATATTCATGTATATATCATTATTCAGTAATCAATAATATGCATAAGTCATATAATTCAGTATATTCATATAGTTCATTATTTCAGTATGATCAATATATCAGTATGCAGATGTATATCCAAAGTATATGCATTATATTCCAGTAATTCCATTGTATTCATATTATTCAATAATTCATTATATCCAATATCACTTCATATATCAATTATTCAGTATATCAATATATTCATAATTCATTATATTCATAATATCAATATATTAGTAGTATGCAATATAATTCATTATATCAGTATTTCAAATATATCATTAATTCAGTATATTCCAATATATTCCAGTATATTCAATATATCAGTATTTCATTTCATTATCAGTCATATTTCAATAATCTTCAATATATTCATTATATTCAGTATAGTTCAATAATTCATTAATTCAGTATATTCATATATAAATTCATATATTCAATATATTCATTATATTTCAGTATACGTCAATAATTCAGTAATATCAATATGATTTCAGTATATCATTATATATCAGTATATTAATATATCAGTAATCAATATATTCAGTAATACCTACAATATATTCATTATATTCAGTATATATCAATATATTCATTCATATTCAGTATATCATATATTCAGTATATCAATATTCAGTATACAATATATTCATTATATGCGTTTATTTCAATATATCATTATACAGTATATTCAATATATTCGTATATCAATATATTCAGTATATTTCATTCATATTCAGTATATATCAATATCATCAATATATTCAGTATATTCATAATATTCAATTATTCATATAATCAATAATTCAGTTATATTCGAATAGATTCAATAATTCATTTATTCAATAATTAGTTAAATAATGATTCAAAATCATATATTCAGTATATTCAGATATATTCGATATTCATATCATATATATTCATTATTCAGTTATATTTCATATATATCAGTATATTCAATATATTCAGTATATCAAGTACATTCAATATTAGTTTCATTATATTCATAGTATTCAATATATCATTATGATCTAGTAATAATTCATATATTCAGTATATAATATATCAGTATGATTCATTCTATTCAGTATATTCTTATTCAATTTTACATATGTTATGTATATTCAGTCATATTCAATCTATTCAGTAATATCAATATATTCAGTATATTTCAATATATATTCAGTATATTACATTTATATTCAAATATATCATTATATTCATATATTCAGTATATCAATATATTCTAGTATAACAATAATTCAAATAAATTCATTAATTCAGTATATTCAGTATACGATTCAGTATAATGTATATATCAATATACACTCATAATCAGATATCATTATATTCAATATATTTCAGTATAATTCAATATATTGCAGTATATTCATACTACGTTCAATTATCAGTATATCAATATAATTCAGATATTCATTGAAGTATCAATAAATTCAGAAAAATATAATAGTAATATTACATATATTCCAAATATTCAATGTTAGTATAGATTCAGTGTTATATTCAGTATAGGTCAGTAGTCAGTCAGTCTAAGGCTAGGGTCAGTCAGTCAGTCAGTCAGTCAGTCTGTTAGTTAATGCTGACACCCAGCAGTGTGACTCAGTGGAGGAGTCAGTCAGTTAATGACAGCCAGCCAGTAGGGGGCATCAAAAGGCCATTCTTCCTTGCAGACAGACAGCCGACCACAGCATGACGGCAGTACACCCATCCTCCTGTAGGGGGCTTCAACCCTGCTGAAAACACAAGCCCAGCCCAGCTAGGTTGTCACTAGTTACCACATCCACAAAGTCATAAACCCCGCCTATTTCTACAATTGATCATCTTAAAATCTGATTTTAAACCCAAACCCTAACCACACTATTAACCTTAAACGAAGACCATCAAATCTCATATTTGTTTTCATTCATTTTAATGATATTGCCCGATTTTAACTATGTGTCTGTGTTGACCAATGAAAACCTCCCAGCTACCACGGCTAGCCTCTATGACAGAACAGAACAGGGGTGGCCAACCCTCCTCCTGGGGAGATACCCCCCTGCTTGTTGTAGCCCATCTCTAACACACCTGATTATACCAACCTCCCTGGGGACCTTGGACTAGCTGAATCAACTGTCTTATAGGAAGGACTCGAGCAAAAAATGGCATACCAGGGACCCTCTGCACACATCGACAACAGTCACCCACGAAGCATCGTTACCCATCCCTTCACAAAAGCCGCGGCCCTTGCAGAGCAAGGGGAACCACTACTACAAGGTCTCAGAGCAAGTGACGTCACCGATTGAAAGGCTATTAGCGCGCACCACCGCTAACTAGCTAGCCATTTCACATCGGTTACAGCTGCAAACGTGGTCTACAAATGTAATACCCACTACCCTCACTGTTCTCTATCTGGTCTAAAAATATATTACACATCTATTACAAAATACATACATTACATATCGAGATGGGAGACACCCTCTTAACACACTGGCCTGTGTCCCTCCCTGTGTCTCTCTGTGACCCGGTGAATGAGGGGGTATTTATATTTAAAAAATTCAAAACGTTCTTTAATTCAACAAGTCATTTAAGAACAAATTCTTATTTACAATGACCGCCTACCCCAGGCGACGCTGGGACAATAGTGCACCACCCGATGGGACTCCAAATCACAGCCATATGTGATACGGCCTGGATTCGAACCAGGGTCTGTAGTGACGCCTATTGTACTGAGACGCGGTGCCTTAGACCGCTGCGCCATTCGGGAGGCCTAAGAATGCACGGTGTGGGATGCGTCCCCTCACGTTCCCTCTCTCAGTGCCAGCGCCTCTGGGCTCTAATCCCTGTGGCGTACCTGGCCGATCACTACGGCGACACCGGCTCACAGCGCTGCCTCACTCCGGCCCACCACGGCACCACCATGCAGATAATCCGTCCCCAAGGCCCCGGAGCCATGGAAATTAGCCACAGGAGGGGAGTCCTAACAAGTCCCTCAAACACAGGAGGGGAGTCCTAACAAGTCCCTCAAACACAGGAGGGGAGTCCTAACAAGTCCCTCAAACACAGGAGGGGAGTCATAACAAGTCACTGAAACACAGGAGAGTCCTAACAAGTCACTCAAACACAGGAGGCGAGTCATAACGAGTCACTGAAACACAGGAGAGTCATAACGAGTCACTCAAACACAGGAGGCTGCTCTGCTCTCACATTTACATTTACATTTAAGTCATTTAGCAGACGCTCTTATCCAGAGCGACTTACAAATTGGTGCATTCACCTTATGATATCCAGTGGAACAACCACTTTACAATAGTGCATCTAACTCTTTTAAGGGGGGGGGGGGTTAGAAGGATTACTTTATCCTATCCTAGGTATTCCTTAAAGAGGTGGGGTTTCAGGTGTCTCCGGAAGGTGGTGATTGACTCCGCTGACCTGGCGTGTGCAGGTGAGGTTTGTTCACATTGGGAGTGCCAGAGCAGCGAACAGTTTTGACTGGGCTGAGCGGGAACTGTACTTCCTCAGAGTAGGGAGGCGCGCAGGCCAGAGGTGGATGAACGCAGTGCCTTGTTGGGTTAGGGCCTTGATTCAGAGCCTGAAGGTACGGAGGTGCCGTTCCCTCATCACGCTCCGTAGGCAAGCAACCATGGTCTTGTAGCGGATGCGAGCTTCAACTGGAAGCCAGTGGAGAGAGCGGAGGAGCGGGGTTGTACGTGAGAGAACTTGGGAAGGTTGAAACCAGACGGGCTGCGGCGTTCTGGTGAGTTGTAGGGGTTTAATGGCACAGGCAGGGAGCCAGCCAAACAGCGAGTTGCAGTAATCCAGACGGGAGATGACAAGTGCCTGGATTAGGAGCTGCGCCGCTTTTCCTGTGTGAGGCAGGGTCGTACTCTGCGAAAGTTGTAGAGCATGAACCTACAGGAACGTTTTCTGTCTTTAGTCTGTGTAGACTATGGTGGATGTTTTACTCCCTGTAGACTACGGTGGATGTTTTACTCCCTGTAGGGTACGGTGGATGTTTAACTCGCTGTAGGCTACGGTGGATGTTTACTCCCTGTAGGGTCTACCCGGTGGCACGTTGTTTAACTCCCTGTAGGCTATGGTGGATGTTTTACTCCCTGTAGGCTATGGTGGATGTTTTACTCCCTGTAGGCTATGGTGGATGTTTTACTCCTGTAGACTACTGGTGGATGTTTTACTTCTGTTAGGCTAAGGTGGATGTTTTACTCCCTGTAGGCTATGTGGATGTTTTACTCCGCTGTAGGCTATGGTGGATGTTTTACTCCTGTAGGCCATGGTGGATGTTTTACTCCCTGTTATGGCTATGGTGGCATGTCCTTTACTCCTGTAGGCTAACGGTGGACTGTTTTAACTCCTGTAGACTACGGTGATGTTTTACTCCCTGTAGACTACGGTGGATGTGTTTTAACTCCTGTAGACTAGGTGTGATGTTTAACTCCCTGTAGGATACTACGGTGGATGTTTTAACTCCCTGTAGGCTACGGTGGATGTTTATAACTCCCTGTTAGGCTATGGTGGATGTTTACTCCTGTAGGCTAAAGGTGGATGTTTGTCACTCCCTGTAGAACGTACGGTGGATGTTTTACTCCCTGTAGACTACGGTGGATGTTTTACTCCCTGTAGGCTATGGTGGATGTTTTACTCCCTGTAGGCTACGGTGGATGTTTAACTCCCTGTAGGCTATGGTGGATGTTTTACTCCCTGTAGGCTACGGTGGATGTTTTACTCCCTGTAGACTACGGTGGATGTTTTACTCCCTGTAGGCTAAGGTGGATGTTTTGTTTGGTAATGTGTGTCTGTGTTTTGCTCAGTGATATAATATTGGCATGTTTTCTTTAGGCGAGTGTGTATTTTTGAAACATTTGTAGATTCACGTTCATTGCAATGACCACAAGCTCATAGATGTGTGCCCATTGCTGTTACTACTCTCTATCTCGCTCTTACCTCACAGGGCATCAGAAGGAATCATTTCAGCAGATGTCTGTCTGGAGAGTGGCCTGAGAACCACTCAGGAAGAGAGAGAGAGAGGAACACAGGCGTGAACCACCAAGATAATCACGTGTAGTCTTGTTGTTTCTCTTTGGTGGGAACTAGCATTCTCCTCTTCCTCTCCTTCTCCTCCTCCTCCTTTTCCTGTCACCCACTGGCCCAGTGATGCTCGAGGCAGGAGTGGGAGGAGGGGGGGTGGCCTGGGGGTCGGAATGGAGACTGACAATGTTAGTTGGGATTCAATTACTCAGAGGGGAGAGACACACACACACACACACACACACACACACACACACACACACACTGTCACAAACTCAAACCTCATTCCTAACACACACAAAAACAGGCACACATGTAACCAAGGGCTTTATACTGCGTTCATAACAAACTCTGAAAACACTACTGTAAACTGGGAGAAACCAGTTGTGTGCATTCACGTGCTTTAAACTCGTTAACAACGCCTATTGGCTAATGCTAAGCAAAACTAAATCAACACTCGTTAACGACGCCAATTCGCTAATGCTAAGCTAACTGCATCGACCATAAACTAAAAGTATAGCCTGCTAGCTGGCATGGTCCTGTGTGGAGAGTTACTATAGCCTGGTAGCTGGCATGGTCCTGTGTGGAGAGTTACTATAGCCTGCTATCCTGGCATGGTTTCCTGTGTGGAGAGTTTACTATAGCCTGCTAGTTGGCATGGCCTGTGTGGAGAGTTACTATAGCCTGCTAGCTGGCATGGTCCTGTGTGGAGAGTTACTATAGCCTGGCTAGTTGGCATGTGTCATGTATGGAGAGTTACTATAGCCTGCTATTTGGTATGGCCCTGTGTGGAGAGTTACTATAGCCTGCTATTTGGCATGGTCCTGTGTGGAGAGTTACTATGGCCTGCTAGTTGGCATGGTCCTGTGTGGAGAGTTACTATAGGCCTGCTAGTTGGCATGGTCCTGTGTGGAGAGTTTACTATAGCCTGCTTAGCTGGCATGGCCTGTGGTGGAGAGTTACTATAGGCCTGGTAGCTGGCATGGTCCTGTGTGGAGAGTTTACTATAGCCTGGTAGTTGGCATGGCCCTGTGTGGAGAGTTACTATAGCCTGGTAGCTGGCATGGCCCTCAACTGGGGCTGGCAGTCGATATGTTTAGAGTGGCAGCTCTCTATCTATCTCATCTATCTAATCCATCTATCCATCTACAGTGCCTACAGAAAATATCCATAGCCCTCGACTTATTCCACATGTTGTTTACAGCCTGATTTCAAATGGATTTCCCCCCCAAAAATATCTCACCCATCTACACACAATAGCCCATAATGACAAAGTGAAAACACGTTTTGAGAAATGTTTGCAAATGTATTGAAAATGCAACACAGAAATATCTCATCTACATAAATATTCACTTCCTTGAGTCAATCATGTTGAAATCCCCTGTGGTAGTGATCACAGCTGTGAGGCATTCTGGGTAAGTCTCTAATAACTTTCCACACCTGGATTGTACAACATTTGCACATGATTGTTTTTGTAATTCTTCAAGCTGTCTCAAATTGGTTGTAGACAGCCATTATAATATTGCCATAGATTTTCAAGGCCGATTTAAGTCTAAACTATAACTAGGCCACTCAGTTAAAAAGAAACAGAATACAGCTATAATCACAGGCAGAACCTAGAGGAAAACCTGGTTTAGTCTGCTATCCAACAGACACTGGGAGACAAATTCACCTTTCAGCAGGACAATAACCTAAACCAAGGCCCAAATATACACTGGAGTTGCTTACCAAGACAACATTGAAATAGACAAAATAGCATAATTCCCACTTTGACATTATGGGGTATTTGTGTGCAGGCCAGTGATACAAAATCTCAATTAAATCCATTAAAATTCAGGCTGTAACACAACAAAATGTAAAGGAGTCAAGGGTGTGGAATACTTCTGCAATATATCTATTCTCTCTCTCTCTCTCTCTGTTCTCTCGGTCTCTCTCTCTCTGTCTCTCTCTCTCTCTCTTCTCTCTCTTCTCTCTCTCTCTCTCTCTCTCTCTCTCTCTGTCTCTCTCTCTCTCTCTCTCTCTCTCTCTCTCTCTCTCTCTTCTCTCTCTGTCTCTCTCTCCTCTCTCTCTCTCTCTGCTTCTGTGTCTCTCTCTCTCTCTCTCTCTCTCTCTCTCTCTCTCTCATATGAGGAGGAGTTGATGAACGTCTGTAGGTGTCCCTGAAAGGCTTCAGGGTTTTTGTACGTGTGTGTGTTTCTCTCATCCACCCTCCACTCCTTCCCTATCAGTCTAGTATGAGCTTGTTTTTCTTAATTGGACCAGGAATCATAAATTGAGTGCACAAATCATTATCTTCCAATCCAAATTGTGTTTTTCTTTCTCCAGGCCAAAGTCACATTGTTTGAAGCTAACCATCAAGATGAAAGCTGTTGTTTACTTTTGGTGGTAGTTCAAACGATTGTCTTTGGGCAATTTACCAATGACATTTCATCCTGTTTTCCCGAGGCCCTGAGTCCTTAAAATTCCAAATTCCTGTGCCGGCGGAGTTGAAACATGAGTATTAAAGAATGTGGTGTCTCCATTGTCGAGAGAGCCAAGCTGGCCGGACTCATTAGTGCTGTTCCAGTAATGGGAGGAATCCCAGGCCACAATGAAGCCAAATACCTGATGGCTACCAATCATGTCCTTGTCCCTCCTTCCTTCAGTTCACCATGGGAAAATGTGTCTTTGACAACTTCTGTTTCAAGGCCAGTTAGCCATCATGGAGGTACTAATTAATAGAGTTGGTTTGATTTATTTCATTCACAGTCGACAAGACAAAAATGAAGCAGAATGTATTAAATTTAGACAATACTTAAAAAATAAATAATTAAAACACAAAATACTACATGTAATGAAAAAGGTGCTAGCTTACAAGACATGACAGTTTAAAGTCACATTCAGTTGGCTCTGAGGAGGGAAGTTCACACCAATTTCAATTCAATTCAATTCAAGGGGCTTTATTGGCATGGGAAACATGTGTTACCATTGCCAAAGCAAATCATGTTCCATTCAGACCAGGGGGGAAAGGGGGGATACACCATCCCCCCTTTTCTTCATAAAATGATCTCCCTCTCTTCTGTTCTCCTCATATTTTCATTCTGGTGTCACTATAATATAATGAAATGCCATTTAGCAGATGCTTTTATCCATAGCGACTTAGTCATGTGTTCAGTTTTACTCTAGGTATGGGTTGCCCCCCCAGTGGGATTCAACCCGTGACCCCCGGCGGCATTGCAAGCACCATGCTCTACCGACGGAGCTACATAATACCACAAAAATAATATTTATGTTAGGGTTGATTGGGTTAGAAATGTAGCGATGATGAGTGAGAAGAGTGTCCAAACAGGACTCACAAATCATTCATTTTCCAGATCATTTAAATGGCACATTCCATAGTGTCTTCCAATTGGAAGCGCTGACACAGCACTTTGATGGTCAGCGTGTTGTTGTTCGCGTTGGGAGATGGCTTTTGATCACCACAACAAAAGGGCAAGCTGCTTGAATAAAGGGGACCGACTGTCTTTTGGGAAATGTGTGCGAGTCTTTTTTTTCTCAGCTCGTTTTGGGATTTGCTGGTTGGTGACATGCCTCCCTCCGCCTGGCTCCTTATAGTGCCGGACCGGGTAGGGTTAGGGAGGTAGGAATTCTAGCCGAGTCGAATGGTACGGACATCGCCGACAGAGACCGCAAACACGGAGCACTCCCGTTAAACACGGTCTTATGACTGAGAACCCGCTCAATCTGCTGGCTACTCAAGGAGCAGACAGGAGTAGCCTACAAACACCGGGATAGGAGAGGGGGAACATACGCGCACACAAGCTCTCCAGCCGACGTTTGTGGACATCGGATATTTGGCGATAACTGCCTGGAATTGGAACGGAAAACCAAAATAATTGTAGTCTTTCTCTGTACCTGTCATCCAGGTACGTTTCTTGCAGGTGAATTATTCATGATTAGGGGCATGATAAATTATAACAGACCTACAACTGCGATGAGTTTTAACTTTAAAATGATTTCAGATCATTAAAATTCCTTATTTATTGTCTTCTATGATATCCATTAGCTTGAGCTCGTTAAAATATGGATAGAATGTGTAGGCTACAATAGATACAAGTTGTGTCCACTTGGGAAGGAACATTTACGTTGGCTGATGTGTCAGTCGTGATCATTACAGGCTACAAATATTTATGGGTTTATAATGAATTATAAGACTTTTTTTTTTTTTTTACTTTAACTACTTTGTTTGCAATTTCCAGATTTTACATGATTATTTGTATTAAAAAAAATGTTGCAGTATGAAATCTCGTTTTCAAGTGTCGCCAAAAAATGTAATAAAAATAACTTAGTAACAAGAATAATATGGCGACTACAGTCTAATAATAATAACAACTAAATAATAATAAAAAACAAACGTACATTAACAACATAGAAAAGTTGTACAATTACTAATAGGCCTACAACTAATATAAACTACTACTACAACTAATATAAACTACTAATACAACTAATAACACTACTAATACAAACTATATAAAAACTACTACGTACAATAATATAAATACTACTTACAACTACTAATATAACTACTATACAACTAATATAAAACTACTATACAACTAATACTAAACTACTATATACAACTACATAAATACTGCTTCAACTAATATAAACTACTAATACAACTAATATAAACTACATATACTGACAAAACTACTAATATACAACTACTGCTACAAACTAATATAAAAACTACTACTAAAACTAATATAAACTACTAATACACACTAATAACTACCATCTACTACAAACTAATATAAACTACTAATACCAACTAATAAAAACTACTGCTACAACTAATATAAACTACTAATACAACTAATATAAACTACTAATACCAACTAATTACAAAACTAGCGCTACAACTAATAAATGACGCTAAGTCACCAATACAACTACTCAATACAACAACATACAATAAACTTTAACTTTGGCTCAAACTACAGACAACTTAATACAACACATTACTGGCTACAACTATAATAAAACTATAAATTATGACAAATAATCATAAGACTCACTAGCTACAAGCACTAATACAACTACTCTACAACATTACTACTTAACAAACTTACTTACACTTACAACTACCTAATAACTAAAAACTACTGCTACAACTAATACAAATTACTGCCCTACAAACTACTAAACATTTACATTTAAGTCATTTTAGCAGACGCTCTTATCCAGGCGACTTACAATATTGGTGCATCTCACCTTAATGATATCCAGTGGAACAACCACTTTCTAATAGTTGCATCTAACTCTTTTTAAGAAGGGGGGGGGGGAGGGGGTATAGAGGGGGGTTAAGACAACTAATAGCCCAAACTACTGCTACAACTACTAATACAACTAATACAAATTACTGCTACAACTACTAATACAACTAATAAAACTACTGCTACAACTAATAAAATTACTGCTACAACTAATAAAACTACTAATACAACTGTATACTATATATATAATAATACTATATATCTATAATAATACTATATATATATATAATAACATTAACTCTGAATGTGGTGCAATTTCCTGGCCACAAAATAGGATTAATTAAATATTGGTTCATGAGGTCTCCATTTTCTGCAGGTCAACATTGCAATTCAATTGATTGAATGGGGATGACAGCGCCCCTCAATGGTACTTGGCCTTCTATGGAAAGAGCAGGCACGTGGTGGAGCTTAGGATAAGAGAGAGAGCCGGGCAGTAATTTAACAAATGTTTCAACAATTTGGAAGTGTGGTTTTACAATGAAAAGTTCTTCCATGATTCCATCAAGACCGATTCATGAAACGTATCTTACGCAACACTTTTTATCATCAGGGACAACAACGGAAATAAGTCATTGGATTTATTGTGCCGTCCCTGTCATAACACTGCTGTGGATATGCTTGCTTTTTAAACTGGCAAATAAAATAAATACATTTGTCAATGTATTGAAACATCACAATAGGCCTCTATGCCTTGGATTGTTATAAAGTTATATCACCCACCCTTCTTTGCAGTGACCTCATCTCTGCGGACCCGCCAACTCTGACATCATCAGCTCTATTTTACCTTTGACCCTGCACCTCCAAGGCCATGTGTCGCCTGTCGATGACCTCACTATTCGTCTGCTTCTGGTTGGCGGGGAGGGGTCAGTGTGACGCTAGCTTTCAGGACTCCATGGGAGCGCTGCACACAGAGTTCGCGGTCAGACTCTACCAAACGCTCACCGAGACGGAGAATAACTCCAACCTGATGGTGTCGCCGCTGAGCGTCTCGCTGTCCTTGGGCCTTCTGCAGCTGGGCGCCCGCGGCAACACGCTGGCACAACTGGAGGCGGCACTGGGATATGACGTCAACGGTAAGAACCCCCGCCACGAGTGTTCTGTGTGATCCAACAGTTACAACCTCTGACCCCGGGAACACATGTATGCCAGAGTCGGCATGGGTTCGAATCCGGCCCACTGCCCTTTGGCTCACCCTCCCCATGTTCCCCATCTTTCACAATGTTCTATATTTTCCATAGAAAATATATATTATAAAAGGAGTGGGACTGTCCCAGAACCCACTACCAAGCAGAGGAGTGGGACTGTCCCAGAACCCACTACCAAGCAGAGGAGTGGGACTGTCCCAGAACCCAGTTTACTGTGTCAGGGGTACCTGGGTAGTCAGGTACTGGGGTGGTCAGCGTACTTGGGTGGTCAGGTATACTGGTGCTCGATCTAGGGTACTGGTGGTCAGTACTGGACTGGTCAGTTACTGGCGTGGTCAGGGTACGGGTGGTCAGTTACTGGTGGTCAGGTTACTGGCGTGTCAGGCACTGGTGAGTCAGTTACTGGGTGTTCAGTAGTGTGTATATGGTTGGTGTGTCAGAGTACTGGGTGGTCATACTGGATGGTCAGGAGACTGGTGTCAGGGTACTGGGTGTGTCAGGTACTGGGTGTCAGGATATGGATGGTAGTACTGGGTTGAGGCTACTCGTGTTATGTACTGGTTCAGGGTACTGGGTGGTCAACTACGTGGGTGGTCAGGTTACTGGGTGGTCAGGTACTGGGTGTCAGGGTACTGGTCAGGTTACGGTGGTCAGGGTACTGGGTTCGGTACTATGGGCTGTGTTAGGTACTGGGTGTCAGGGTACTGGGTGGTCAGGGTACTGGGTTCAGGTCACTGGGTGCGTCAGGGTAACTGGTGGTCAGTACGGTGTTCAGGTACTGGTGGTCGACACGGGTTGGTCAGTACTGGGTGCTAGCTACTGTTGTGTAGACTGGTTGTAGGGGTTACTGGGTGTTCAGG
>NW_019942952.1:180002-186944 GCF_002910315.2 Salvelinus sp. IW2-2015
ACTTACCAAGCAGAAGGAATGGCTGGGACTTCCCGAGAACCCACTTACCAACAGACCAGAGTTGGAGTGGGACTGTCCCAGAACACACTACCAAGCAGAGGTGGTGAGGACTGTCCCAGAACCACTAACCAAGACAGGAGTCGTGGGACTGTCCACAACCCACTACCAAGCAGAGGGTGGGACTGTCCCAGAACCCATACCAAGCAGAGAGTGGGACTGTCCCAGAACCCACTACCAAGCAGAGGAGTGGGCACTGTACCCAGAACCACTACATAGCAGAGGAGATGGGGACTGTTTCCCAGAACCCCACTACCATACGCAGGAGCCTCCCTAAAGAGTGTTCCAAAGAGTCGACCAGAGGAGTTGCAGTATGGCTTTTACTGTGGGGTGGTCAGGTTATTGGCGTGGTCAGGTTACTGGGTGGTCAGGTTTGGGTGGGCAGGTTACTGGGTGGTCAGTGTTACTGGTGTGGTAGGGTACTGGGTGGTCAGTACTACTGGGTCAGGTCCTATGGGGTTGCGTCAGGGTGTGGCCGTGGTCAGGGTACTGGGTGGTCAGGGTACGTTCGGGTGGTCAGGGTACTGGGGGTGGTCAGACTACTGGCTGGTCAGGCTATGGGGTGGGATGGTTATGGTGGTCTCAGACTACTGGGGTGGTCAGGTTTCTGGGGGTAAGACTACATGTGGTTGGGTCAGGTTACTGGGTGGGTCAGGGTACTGGGTGGGTCAGACTATGGCTGGTCAGACGACTGGGTTGGTCAGGTTATGGTTGGTAGCAGGTTATGCGGTGGTTCAGGTATTTGGGTGGGCAGGTTTTGGGTGGTCAGGTTACTGGGTGGTCAGGTTACTGTCGGTGGGCAGGTTACTGGGTGGTAAGGTTACGGGGGTGGGGCGTATTGGTCGTTATTGGGTGGTCAAGGTTTATTTTGGGTGGGCAGAGTTACTGGGTGGGCAGGTTTTATTGGGTGGGGCAGGTTTACTTGGGTGGTCAGGTTACTGGTGTGGCAGGTTACTGGCTGTGGTCAGTTTACTGGGTCGGTCAGTGGTACTGCGGTGTGTCAGGGTTACTGGGTGGTAGGGTCTGGGGTGGTCAGACTACTGTGGTGGTCAGGTTACTTGGGTGGTCAGTACTGTGGTTAGTACGTGTGGGTGGCAGGGTTACTGGCGCTGGTCAGGACTGTACGTCGTGTGGTCGAGGTACTGGTGTCAGGCTGGTGGTCAGAGTACTGTGTAGTTGTGGTAGGGTACTGGGTGGTAGACTACTGTGTTAGTAGGTCAGTCAGTACTGGGTGGTCAGACTGGGTGGTTCAGGGTTTACTGCGGTGGTCAGAGGTACTGGGTGTAGGTCGGTGTAGTACTGGGTTAGGTATCAGTGTTAGGGTTGGTTCAGGGTACTGGGGGTACACTGCGGTCAGGTTACGTGCCAGGTAGGGTCAGGACTTATACTGGGTGGTCAGCATACTGGGTTCCGGACTGCTGTGGTACTGGTGTCAGGGTACTGGGTGTCAGGGTACTGGGTTCAGGGTTCACTGGGTGCGTCAGGTAATGGGGTCGTACGGGTTCAGTACGGTGTACTAGGGTTGGTCAGTTACTGGGTGCTAGCTCGTGTGAGACTGGTGTAGGGTTACGGTGTGTACTGGGTGGTCAGGTTACTGGGTGTCAGGCTACTGGGCTGGTCAGGGTACTGCGGTTGGTCCAATCTCTCTCTTTTACTGGGTGTGTAGGGTACTGGGTGGTCAGGGTACTGGGTGTGTAGGGTACTGGGTGGTCAGGGTACTGGGTGTGTAGGGTTGTGTTGAAAGCCCATTACCAACACACCTTGTTCAACGAATCAAGGTCTTGATGAGAAGTCGATTCTAAAGCAGTTTTAGTGCTGTGTTGGAGCGAAACCCTGCATTTGTTTGAAACCCCCTATAACTCTCCGGGACCAGTCAGTGGGGAAGGGGGGCCACAGCTGTTGATTGCTGGTATAACATGCTGTGCTGGTACAAAGACAGAGCACTTTAAGTAACATCTAAGTGTGGGTTTATTTTGCTCTCTATTACTGTTAGTTCAAGTGTTTCTAGGTGTGTGCATACCATTCCTTTAAACTGGTGCCGGGCTACACCGTTGCTACGAGGCCCCGTGGGCCGGTTGGCCAAGGCAATGTAGAGTAGAGTGGTGTCTGGAGCTCTAATACCTGCCCCTGCTCTATAATCTGATTATTCAGAGGGTAATACTGAGACTCTGCGGTCGAAAGGCCACTGTGTTACACTGCAATAGTGACAGCAGACACTAAACAAGTAGAGTTCACAGGTCATGTGAAGGACTTACTCCAGGCAGAGACATAATAACATATTCTCTTGATTTATTTAGCATACTTGATTGAAAAAAAACGGTGCAGGTGGCAAGGAGTCAAAGTGAAGAAAACCAAGGGTGGGCCGAAATGCACTTACCAATGCAGACCTGGATTAAATGGGTTGGCTGACGCCTGGTCTCTTTTTCACTCATTGATTCTAGCGGGAACCTTTCCACTTGGCCTAGCCACTGATTCCACTTCCTGTCTCTCCAGACATGCAGGTGCAGGACTTCCTGTTGCGGTCGCAGCGGGACGTGGGTAACTCCAGTCACGGGGTACGGCTCCAGCAGGCCTGCGCCCTATTCATCCAGACCGGCGTCCAGCTCCTTCCTGTTTTTACCCAGCATGCAGCAGCCCTGAGCAACGGCAGTCTGGTCCGAGCCAACTTCAGTCAGCCCAACCACACCCACAGCCAGCTGCAACAGTGGGGACGCAACCACGGAACCGGTGAGCTGCTCCAGTCCGGTGGCAGCGGGGGGCTGTTTGGGTCTGGCGAGGCCCAGGGAGAGGCCTCGTTGTGGGGCCAGCGGTTGCAGATGGCCCTGGTCAACACAGTAAACTTCCGGGGAGTGTGGCAGAAACAGTTCCTCTTCACTGATACCCAGAACCTTCCCTTCACCCTGTCGGACGGCATCACCATCAAGGTGCCCATGATGCACCAGGCCACAGAGGTCAACTTTGGTAAGTAGTAGTGTATTTTAAAGGGACCATGTGCAATTAAAAGCACATTTCAGACAGTGAAGTATGCACCAAAGTTCATTTTTACCCACAATCCCTAGTGAGAACAGAACAGCAATAGTTTTCTGTCTGGACTTTTTTTTGCCGTAGTTGAACTTGTCAGTTCATCCCTTACATACTTATCGGTTCAACACTTACATACTTATCAATTCATTACCTACATACCTATCGGTTCAACACTTGTCAGTTCATCACTTAGATACTTGTCAGTTCATCACTTAGATACTTGTCAGTTTGTCACTTCAGATACTTGTCAGTTCATCACTTAGATACTTGTCAGTTCGTCACTTAGAAAACTGTTCAGTCGTCACTTAGAAACTTGTCAGTTCATCGCTTAGATACTGTCAGTTCACCACTTAGATACTTGTCAGTTCATCACTTAGAAACTTGTCAGTTCATCACTTCAGATACTTGTCAGTTCATCACTTAGATACTTGTCAGTTCGTCACTTAGAAACTTGACATTTCGTCACTTAGAAACTTGTCAGGCTGGGTATCTGTAAAGCACTTTGTGACAACTGATGATGTAAAAAGGGCTTTATAAAACAAATGTGCAATGTGATTGATTATATCCTGGTGGTCTTATTTAAAATTGTCCTTCCCTTGGTTTCCCTCTATGTGCAGGTCAGTTCCGCACCCTGTCAGACCAGCGTTACACAGTCCTGGAGCTGCCGTACCTGGGCCACTTCTTCAGTCTGCTGGTGGCTCTGCCCAGTGACAGGAAGACACCTCTGTCCTCACTGGAATCCCAGATAACCCCCCGCGCTGTGGCCACTTGGGACACTGGCCTCCGCAGAACCAAGATGGATGTCTTCCTCCCCAGGTACACGTTGATCTCAATATGTATCTATCTGAACTTTAGTTATACCAGGGTAGTTGCTATATATATTTTTCCGAGCACAAAGTGTCCTAATCTTCATGGTGTCTGATCTACTGTAGCATGGCAAAAACAGGTGAATGGTAGAGTAATGGGACTGGCTTTTACTTACAGGTTTAAAATGCAGAATAGGTTCAACCTGAGGTCGGTTTTGCCGTCAATGGGGGTCAGTGACGCCTTCAACCCAATGGCAGCAGACTTCACTGGCATCTCAGGTACAGTAAACTCATTCAACTGCCTTATTCTGGTTAAATATGAGATCCATTTGGCTGGTCCTAAGATCAGTTTGTGCTTTTTGCCTATTCCATTGTCAAGCCAATGTTTTTTTGCATGACAATTCCCTAAGGAACTGTCTGTAGAGCAACAAACAGACTGGCACCCAGGCTAGAGATCCATGTCATCCTCAGGACAGATGACTGTCCAGTACTTACAGCATTGTGTTTGTTATCTCTCCACAGCAGAGGAAGGCCTGTATGTGTCAGATGCCTTTCATGAGGCCAGGATAGAGGTAACAGAGGACGGGACCAAGGCAGCTGCAGCAACAGCTATGGTGCTACTCAAACGATCCCGAGCTCCCGTCTTCAAAGCAGACAGACCTTTCTTCTTTCTCCTGCGACAAGTCAGCACAGGTAGGCCTACCATACAAAAAGTGGACAGATAGCTGACATGATCTGCGTGATCACTGACGTCACAGGAAAAGGAGAGCACTATTTCGGTGTTTTATTGCCGTTACAGCATCACCTTGTTAGTTTGGTCGTCTATTTATCATCTCACTCTCTTTCTCTCTCCAGGATCTGTTCTATTTATGGGGCGTGTGGTGAATCCAGCTGAACAGGCACCCTAGGACCCCCTTGCAACCATTCTAGGACCCCCTTACCACCACCACCCTAGGACCCCCTTGCCCCCATTCTAGGACCTCCTTACCACCACCACCCTAGGACCCCCTGCCCCTGCGGCAGCGAGAGATACATAACTATGAGAGAGAGATCCACCCTAGGAAAGCCTTAGCCGCTAAACCGCAAGGGTAAAGTCTCTATAAGTTCGTCTTCTTGTGCTATATACCTCAACAATTGGTATTAGAAACACGTCCATCACTCATACAACATCGCGAGTAGTCTTGTACATCCCCAACACCCCCTTCACATACAACCCCCGATAGCCACACACCGGGGACACTCCCTTACCAACCACCGAAGAGATCAAAAACGTATCGCCCTCTAGGGTACTTACCTTAACCAACTACCCTCTGGGACCCCGTTATCACTCTTACATCACCTACCGCCTTCCTCAAACCATGTACTGGGATTCGTTACCCCTCAAACCACCGTGCCCCTGGAGAACCGACCTCTACCCCTCACCACACGGTCACAGCTTACCAAGTCTCTATACCTCACACACCGCTTCGGTACTTCGCACGTTTACACTACCCTCCAACCACCGCTGGGGACCTGGCTAGACCAGGTAAAGTCATCTATAGTCCATTCCGTAGCCTTATCATTACATCACCTCCACGGATGGCTAAACCCACGCGTCACCCACCCTCGCGGATTACGCCTTAACCAGGGTAAACCCGTCTCGCTCAAACCTACATACAGGACGGCCCTTACGCCCCTTCAAACCGATGCTTTACCTTAAACCCGCTTATCTTCAGCGTACCTCAACCTAATGTCTAAGAAGGAATGTATAACATCTTAAACCTATAAGGTAACAATATATAGAATGTTTTACATATATGTAGTTTTGATGTAAGATGTATTTTTGGGGTTGTCTCTGTTGTGTGTCTTTGCACTATTATTAAAACGGTATTCAGAATGGCTGATGATAAATATCTTCTCGTCTCGTCCGCTGTCTCTATAAACTGGTATCTTGTAGGATACACTGTGTCTATGGTATTGACTATATTCTTATATTTGGAACCCCGGGAAAGAGTGTACAGCTTTGCTGCGTGTGCAGTAAGCATAATGGGGATTCCTACCTAATGTAAACTAAACTACCGTTATTTGAGTTCAGAGCGTGACCTCACATACAAAGCGAGGTCAACCGAGACTTCAGGAAGACGATGAAAACGGATATAATTTATTGTTACGTGCCTAATTGTTTGAAATAAAATGTTAATACTTTGTGCTTTTGGCATTGCCAAAAAGTGTTTGGTGTGCAATTTTTTTTTCTCCTGCAGCTATATTATAAGGCCTTCCACTTCCTGTCTGATGCCAATGGTGGCCATGCTTTCCAACTGTCTGATGCAATGGTGGCCCACACATAGTTCCTGTGTCACTGAATGTACATGGTTGTCACTTCTCTGTCTGATGCATGGTGGCTCCACTTCCATGTCTGATGCTATGGTGCTGCATCTATCCAGTCCTGATGCAGTGGTGTCATGCAGAGGATTCAGAAACTCTCAACATTCAGCCACCACATTTTAATTCAAACTCAACTGATCACTGACTGTTTCCCATAAAAATCACTCACTCTGGAGAGATTTTATTTAATGGCACTGTGGAGGTCATTTGCAGGGCTCTGGCAGTGCTCCCTCCTTGCACAAACGGAGGCGAGGTAGCGTCCTGCTGCTGGGTTGTTTGGCCCTACCGTAACGGCACCTCCTCGCACGTCTCTGATGTACTGGCCTGTTCCTGGTAGCGCCTACCCATGCTCTGGGACAACTACGCTGAACAGACCCGCAAACCTTCTTTGTCACAGCGCGACATTGAATGTGCATCTGGATGAGCTGCCAACTACCTGAGCCACCTGTGTGGGTTAGGATCGCTCTATGCTACCGATTAGAGTGAAAGCACCGCCAGCATTCAAAAGATGACCAAACATCAGCCAGGAAGCATAGGAACTGAGAAGCTGTGGTCTGTGGTCACCACCTGCAGAACCAACTCCTTTTATTGGGGGTGTCTTTGCTTTAATTGCCTATAATTTCCACCTTTTGTCTTCCATTTGCACACACAGCATGTGGAAAATTTATGTCAAATCGGTGTTGCTTCTAAG